>NW_021828313.1:0-5000 GCF_006345805.1 Octopus sinensis
CGGGTTTGTAAGGGAAATACTATATAAGCATTTTTAGAGAGTTATAGCCAAACAATAGCAAAAAATGCATTAAAAATGCAAAAAAATGACGGTAAATTTTTTTTAAATCGTTGACTCATCGTAGACATTTTTAGAGAGTTACTTCCCTTATATATGCCAAAAATGCATTAAAAATGAGCAACATTGATGGTAAATTTTTTTTTAATCGTAGACTCATCGTAGATGCGTGCTAATACCCAAAAGGGCTCGATATGAATCACGACTATAAGATACCCGGTTTTGGTTAAACAGCACCGCAAAATGTGGGAGTTGTTAGGAATCTAAATCGTAGGAGACAGACACACAACTTCTCTTTTATATATATAGACTAGCAGTATCGCCCGGCGTTGCTCGGGTTTGTAAGGGAAATAACTATATAAGCATTTTTAAGGAGTTATAGCTAAACAATAGCAAAAAAATGCATTAAAAATGCAAAAAAATAATGGTAAATTTTTTTTAAATCGTTGACTCATCGTAGACATTTTTAGAGAGTTACTTCCCTTATATAAAGGCGAAAAAATGCATTAAAATGGAAAAAAATGATGGTAATTTTTTTTTACATCGTAGACTCATCGTAGACATTTTTAGAGAGTTACTTCCCTTATATAATAGCGAAAAAATGCATTCAAATGGAAAAAATGATGGTAATTTTTTTTTTTATCGTAGACTCATCGTAGACGCGCGCTAATACTCAGAAGGGCTCGATATGAATCACGACTATAAGATACCCGGTTTTGGTTAAACTGCACCGCAAAATGTGGGAGTAGTTAGGAATCTAAATCGTAGGAGACAGACACACAACTTCTCTTTTATATATATAGACTAGCAGTATCGCCCGGCGTTGCTCGGGTTTGTAAGGGAAATAACTATATAAGCATTTTTAGAGAGTTATAGCTAAACAATAGCAAAAAAATGCATTAAAAATGGAAAAAAATGATGGTAAAATTTTTTTAAATCGTTGACTCATCGTAGACATTTTTAGAGAGTTACTTCCCTTATATAATAGCGAAAAAATGCATTCAAATGGAAAAAAATGATGGTAAATTATTTTTTAAATCGTAGACTCATCGTAGACGCGCGCTAATACCCAGAAGGGCTCGATATGAATCACGACAATAAGATACCCGGTTTTGGTTAAACTGCACCGCAAAATGTGGGAGTAGTTAGGAATCTAAATCGTAGGAGACAGACACACAACCTTACTTTTATATATAAAGATTTCCCTTGACTCACTTATTGCAAGAAACGGAATTTCTTCAGGTATAATCATACATGTTTCTACATGTTGCATTGTAAACTGTAGTTTTCCACTAGTACCGTAAATCCTCGAGTATAATCCGCATTTTTTCCCAAAAACAAATATCTTACAAACTATAGAATTTTCTCAATAAAGCCAAGAGAAAAAGATGTTTTATAAACACATTCTACCAGTATACGAAGTTTAAAAGTGTTTAGTTACGTGGAAATTATTTTACAAAACTGCCGGTCAAACCGAAAAGATCCCTTTCAACTTGATACTAACCTCATATCTTCGTCTTTTTGCTGGTGGTTGCATATTGGTACGGCTATAAAATAATTATATAATTCACTTGACTAGACAGCTTGTGATTTTCTAGGAAATATAGACTAAACGACTATTCATACTCCAGGTTGACTGTAGCTTATTTAAAATATTTCAGTCACATGAGCCGCCATTATTGTATTGTTCTTAGCGTTTGTTATGATAGATATAAAATTTTGATAAAGACGAAGAAGAATCAGGTTCCTTTTAGGCGATATATGAAGAAATATGATATATTAGGTTGTTTCACATGAAGTGTATTTGAAAGGTAACAATAAAATGTTTCAGAAGTGTTAGAAAACTGATTTATTTAATCAAAGTATGACCGATATTCTGTTGTTACCTTTTATCCAAAGGCGGCGAGCTGGCAGAAACGTTAGCGCGCCGGGTGAAATGTTTAGCGGTATTTCGTCTGGCGTTACGTTCTGAGTTCAAATTCCGCCGAGGTCGACTTTGCCTTTCATCCTTTCGGGGTCGATATATAAGTAGCAGTTACGCACTGGGGTCGATGTAATCGACTTAATCCGTTTGTCTGTCCTTGCTTGTCCCCTCTGTGTTTAGCCCCTTGTGGGTAGTAAAGAAATAGGTATTTCGTCTGCCGCTACGTTCTGAGTTCAAATTCCGCCGAAGTCGACTTTGCCTTCATCCTTTCGGGGTCGATAAATTAAGTACCAGTAACGCGCTGGGGTCGATATTATCGACTTAATCCGTTTGTCTGTCCTTGTTTGTCCCCTCTGTGTTTAGCCCCTTGTGGGTAGTAAAGAAATAGGTATTTCGTCTGCCGCTACGTTCTGAGTTCAAATTCCGCTGAGGTCGACTTTGCATTTCATCCTTTCGGGGTCGATAAATTAAGTACCAGTTACGCACTGGGGTCGATGTAATCGACTTAATCCGTTTGTCTGTCCTTGTTTGTCCCCTCTGTGTTTAGCCCCTTGTGGGTAGTAAAGAAATAGGTATTTCGTCTGTCGTTACGTTCTGAGTTCAAATTCTGCCGAGGTCGACTTTGCCTTTCATCCTTTCTGGTTCGATATAATCGACTTAATCCCTTTGTCTGTCCTTGTTTGTCCCCTCTGTGTTTAGCCCCTTGTGGGTAGTAAAGAAATAGGTATTTCGTCTGTCGTTACGTTCTGAGTTCAAATTCCGCCGAGGTCGACTTTGTCTTTCATCCTTTCGGGCTCGATATAATCGACTTAATCCGTTTGTCTGTCCTTGTTTGTCCCCTCTATGTTTAGCCCCTTGTGGGCAGTAAAGAAATATATAACCTTTATCCAACGTTTCTCTAAGTCATATATCCCACCTTTAAAAATATTCATCTTTTGCTGTGATAAACTCTCCAAATGCTTCAGTTATCTCTTCTTTATTTAAGAATGTTTTATTATTTATGAAAAGCTCAAAATGCTTAAATAAGTGATTATCAATAGGAAAGATATTAGACGAATTGTGAGAATGTTGCAAAATCTCATTATTCAGGCTTTGCAACTTTTGGACCGTAGCTTGAGGACTTATTCTATTGGCCTCTTTTGCCAAACTGCTAAGTTTCAGGGATGTAAACACACCAACATTAGTTGTCAAGCGATGGTGGGGGGACAAACAAATACATACATACATATATAATGTGATAAATAAAAATATATGCATACATACAAACATATATGTACGTACCTACATCTACATGTATATATACATGCATATATAAATAATTATACGTGAGTACAGGACACCACAATAAGACGTAGAAACGGGAAAAAAAACAAAAAAACAAAAAATAAGAAAACGAAAAAAACAGTTACAGGACGTGCTACACAAGAAAAAAACCCCCGTCATCAGCTGTCGCTAGTAGACTCGAGCATGTTTCGAAGGCAAAGACAGAACACTAATCCACTAGGCCTTCCTGCGAGAGAATTAAAATAAAATTCCAAGCAGCGGGGCAAAATGAGTACGAACACGAAAAAGACGTAACAGTAAAACTGCAAAAATAGAATACATGTACAAAAAATACAAATAAATACATAACGAGAAAATAAAAAGAGAATACGATACAGGAAATCAAACACACAAGAGGACGAACGAAAAAACCTTTTTTTTCTGGCATAGACGAAGGATGCTGTGGCAGCGCGTGGAAGGCAGTCTTTTCAGTAGTAGGAGCAACGTGTAAAAGAAATTTTTATAGGCTGGCAGTAAGGAAGAAGGAAGGATATATATATATATATATATATATATATATATATATATATATATGTGTGTGTGTGTGTGTGTGTGTGTGTGAGTGGATTTGGCAGACAGAAACTGAAAGAAGCCAATTGTGTGTATGTATATATATATATATATATATATATATATATACATATATACATATACATACATGTGTGTATGTATATATATATATATATATATTATATATATATATATATATACATATACATACACAATTGGCTTCTTTCAGTTTCTGTCTGCCAAATCCACTCACAAGGTTTTGGTCAGCTTGAGGCTATAGTAGAAGACACTCGCCCAAAGTGCCACGCAGCAGGACTGAACCTGGAACGATTTGGTTGGGGAGCAAGCTTCTTACCACACAGCCACTCCTGCGCCTATATTTAAGTTGTTTGTTTAATAGTTTATGCAATTTACATTATCTGTTGTAAAAGTATTAAATGAAATACTTAATGTAATATATAAAACATATGCTAGGGTTGGAGGAATAGGAGCACCCCGTCGGTTGCGACGATGAGGGTCCCAGCTGATACGATCAACGGAACAGCCTGCTCGTGATATTAACGTGCAAGTGGCTGAGCACTCCACAGACACGTGTACCCTTAACGTAGTTCTCGAGGAGATTCAGCGTGACACAGAGAGTGACAAGGCCGGCCCTTTGAAATACAGGTACAACAGAAACAGGAAGAAAGAGCGAGAGAAAGTTGTGGTGAAAGAGTACAGCAGGGATCACCACCATCCCCTGCCGGAGCCTCGTGGAGCTTTTAGGTGTTTTCGCTCAATAAACACTCACAATGCCCGGTCTGGGAATCGAAACCGCGATCCTCCGACCGCGAGTCCGCTGCTCTAACCATTGTGCCATTGCGCCTCCACAGGTTGGAGGAATACATAAGTGCAGAAAGAACATGTGAAAATACATACATATGTATATATATATATATACATAGGCGCAGGAGTGGCTGTGTGGTAAGTAGCTTGTTTACCAACCACATGGTTCCGGGTTCAGTCCCACTGCGTGGCACCTTGGGCAAGTGTCTTCTACTATAGCCTCGGCCCGACCAATGCCTTGTGAGTGGATTTGGTAGACGGAAACTGAAAGAAGCCTGTTCGTACATATGTATATAATATATATATATATATATATATATATATATATATATGTGTGTGTGTTTGTGTGTCTGTGTTTGTC
>NW_021828314.1:0-8795 GCF_006345805.1 Octopus sinensis
AATACTGTCAATTATGCCACAACTACAACGACAAAGACAAGTCAAGTAAAATTATTAAAACAGTTAATGGTAAGGTTCCTGCTGCTACTGTTGTTGTTGTTGCTATTTTTCCCCGAGGATGTCCTGACAGAGAAGATCTACGAACAAAAACATTCCAACTATGACCATCCCTTCCTTGCGTGCGGGGAACCCAGAGCTATATTATATTGACGTAATCTTGTTCAAGATTTCTTCAAGAAGTACTTAAGGAAGAAAGGCAGAGTACAAAGCAAAGGTAAAAGACAAAGACTCAAGACGAAGGAAGAATTTAAGAAGGTGTACGTATGGAGGTTGTAACTACCTTTAAAAGTTTCGCAGTCATATTTAGCCACCACCATACACTACCCTTTATTTGTTTCAGTCATTAGACACGCACACACGCACACAACATTGTCTTTTATTTATAAATGTTATCATTATTTACTTTAATGTCAAAGTATTCCAAGTTATAAAAATTAATAAATGAAATCGCCTTGAAGGGAAGAAGTGTCAAACTCCCTCCTTCAGTGTATAATAAAATGGTTTACAGGTCTGCACTAATACTCTTATTTATTCCTCGATCGGATCTAGATTTCAGCGGCATGAAGCTCTGCTTTATATTCCTCTTTATTAGATTACTATGTTGTTTGTTAGCCGAATCCGTTAGGGGAGATTCCTGTGATAGTCGCACAATTATATGAACCCAGAAATTATCCTACAAATACACACACACGCACGCAACATTGTCTTTTATTCATAAATGTTATAATTATTTACTTTAATGTCAAAGTATTCCAAGTTATAAAAATTAATAAAGGAAATCAATGGCTAGTAACATTAGCTAGTAGTTCAATATTTGAGGGTTAGGAAATCCTCGGAGAAAAAACATGGAGGCGAACACTTTTCTCCATGTGATCGGCCTGAAAAATTGTTAAGACACTAGGATATTTTCCTGCTTTTCTTAACATGAAACCAATAGTAACTTTAATTCACAAATGAAGAAATTATATCCACCAATGCGGTGCTGAACACTCATTTTCCTCGTTCAACATTTACGTGTGTGTGTGTGTGTGTGTGTGTGTGCGTGTGTGTGTGTGTGTGTATCATATGTCTCGTATTATAACCTTGATACTGTATGGACTATGATATCCGTTAACAGGCCGCTGATATTTATAGTGTTAAACATTTTCGGTATGCAAATTAGGGATTCCTTCATAGAGTAACTGCTGCATTTATTGAGTATATAAACAGTTTGGCTTCTTGTTTCACTGGAGACAGTGAAGGTGACGTGGACGCCTCTGATGAGAACCCAACAAGGATTGAAAACTGATTAGGATGTTCATCATTTTTTTGGAGTCTGCGAAGAAATGACTGAAATTTGTTTATAATTATACCATGTTACATATATAATATATATATTATATATATATTATATAATATATATATATATATATTATATATATATATTATATATATATATATGTTATAGTATGTATGTATGGATGTATGTATGTAGGTATGTATGTATGTATGTATATATATATAAAGCTAAAATAATCTAAGTCAGCTATATATCCTTATTTCAAATGTTGGCATAAGGCCAGCAATTTTGGAAGAGGATTAAGTCGATCTCAATCACCCAACTTGATTTATGAAATCAACTCTACAAGACCCTTTATCTTTGACGTTTATTATTCCATCCTCAAGCCTGCTTTTTCTTTTTCTTCTTCTTCTTCTTCTTCTTCTTCTTCTTCTTCTTCTTCTTCTTCTTCTTCTTCTTCTTTTCTTCTTCTTCTTCTTCTTCTTCTTCTTCTTCTTCTTCTTTCTCTTGCTGGATAGAGAATCCCACAAACGATCGTGAGCTCACAGTTTCGATTCCCCGACCGGGCAGTGCGATATGTTCTTAAGCACAACACTTCGTTTCACGTCGCTGCAGTCTACTCAGCTGTTAATGGGTAATCCTGAAACGGACCGGCACCCCGTTCAGGGTGTGTTGTGGTCTCGGTCATTCATGGGTCATTCAAACCGAGAACCCGGCCCTTTGGGTGCTGGATTCAAGATACTACCTAATTAACTTTTTTACTTGTTTCAGTCATTTGACAGCGGCCATGCTGGAGCACCGCCTTTAATCGAACGAATCGACCTGGGACTTGTTCTTTGTAAGACTAGTACTTTTTCTATCGGTTTACTTTTGCCGAACCGCTAGTTACCGGGACGTAACTAACATCGGTTGTCAAGCGGTAAGTGGGGGGACAAACACACAAACACACACACACACACACACACATACACACACACACACACACACACACACACACACACATAATATAATATATATATATATATATATATATATATATATATATATATATATAGGTACAAGCTTCTTTCAGTTTTTGTCTACGAAATCCACTCACAAGGCTTTGGGCGGCCCGAAAGCATAGTAGAAAACACTTGCCCAAGGTTCCACGCAGTGGGACGGAACTCAGAACCATGTGGTTGGGAAGCAAGCTTCTTACCACACAGCCACGCCTGCGCTTAGGACCCTCTTTTTCCCCATTTAGCTTCGCTTATATAATTTTCTTTCTCATTTGTTCGATGTATTTTTATCTATTTATTTAATTCTACTCTCAATTACAACTTTTCTTTTTACTTTTTTGTCCATTATATTTTTTTCTTTTTCTTTCTTTATAATCTTTCTTACTTATTTTTCTCTTCTTTTTCCCCACTTCTCTTTCCTTTCTTTTAATGCTTTTTCTTTTACTTCTTTCTTTTCTTATTTTTCTTCCGTTCCTTCTTTGTTTCCCTTAATCGTTCCTTCTTCTCCCTGCTGCAGCCAGCCACGGCATAAATTAACATTTATTGACAATCAGCCCCCACCCCACCCGCCAACAGCATCAACTACGATGCATTGTGCAGTTCTTATATGCAACAACCTAACACCACATGCATCTCTTACCTGAGATGGCACACGAAATGCAGACACACATTTGCACGTGCCCCAACTGTAAGAGTGTACATACACACACACACTCACATATTTCTGTGTATGTATATATACATACACACACACTAACGCACACACTCACACATATAGATCATATACGTATATACATGAATGCATATATATATATATTTATTTATATATATATAAACCTTTATGTATGTGTAGGTCTAAAAGCATTGTTAATAACATGTGTGGTGGCATATATATATATATATATAATATATATATATATATATATATATGTATATATACATACATATATATATGTATGTATATGATATATATACATATGTATGTATGTATGTACGTATGTATGAACTTATGTGTACATAAATATATATGCCCACATTTATATGCATTTGTATATCTTTGTAAACCTGTCCACATACACGAATATATATACGCACAAGCACACAACTCCATACATGTGTGCCTCTGCGCGCGCGCGCGTATGTGTGTGTGAGTGTGTGTGTGTGTGTTTGTATGTGTGCATGAGTGTGTGTGTGAGTGTGTGTGTGTGTGCATATCTAAATTTGTGTTCCTAGTGAAAGCCTTTCCCTGAACGATTAATTGGAAATCAACGTACAAATTCTGTGCTGAATATATTTCAGTTGGTGCACATCTTCAGCATCATCATCATCAGCAGCAGCAGCAGCAGCAGCAGCAGTAGCAGTAGCAGTAGTAGTAGTAGTAGTAGTAGTAGTAGTAGTAGTAGTAGTAGTAGTAGTAGTAGTAGAACTATTAGATGCTATATCATTTAACAGGGATGTTGTCTTGATGTTTGCTGACTGCAAATCGCTTCAAATCTCAAGAACTTTTCTTAGGATTCTTGCAGGATGCAGGATGATACTTTTCCCCCATCCCAGTTTCTTTCACTCTTTTATGTAGCATTTTGGCTGTTGTGCCAAGAGTACCTATTATTACTTTGAGATTAATTGTTGTCTTAGACTTCCATTCTCCTCAGTTCTTTAGCTTCATCCTGATATTTCTAATTTTTTCCCCAATTTCTTTGGTATCGACTTCGCTATCGTATGGAATTGCAAAATCTGTGATCTTACACTGTTTGTTATTTTCTCCTCCACAATCATGCCTGGTCTTACTACCTCAATAGTATAGTCAGTCCTTATGGCAAAGTCCCACAAGATCTTTTATCTCTCATTTTCTATCACAGCTTCTGGTTCATGCTCATATCACTTTTCTATTGATTTGAACCACATACTCGACTAACATCTCAATGCACTTTTTTGCCAATGCAGTCATGCCTGCGCTTATACTCCTTTTGTGCTAGTAAACTGCATTCACTGAAAATATCATCGATACTCTCGTCTCCTTTCCTGCAGATTCTACATTTGCTGCCTGAGTTTTGGCGACATTTGCCTCTCAACCAAAGCCAGCGACCTTCACTTCCAGCATTCTTGGTTTGCTGCATGAATTGGCCATGCATTTCTATTTCTTTCCATTTTTTCATTCTTTTGTCCTTCCTTTTCTTTCTGTTATCTCCTACTGTTTCTATGCAAATATATGGGAAGCTACCATCTGTGTCATCTCTTGTGAAAGGTAGGTGAGTCCAGTTTGCTGGACATTGTTGTAGAGCTGAAAAAGAAGTAATTTCTACTCTTCTCCTCTGGAAGTCATCTACTCGCAATACCAGAGGGCGCACACTCTCCTACCCTGATGTAATCTCCAGGGATACAGGCATCCAGCAACAGGACCTCCGTAATGCCATGATGGACCGTGAAGTCTGGCGTAGCATGGTAAATTCCATTGTCTCGACCACGGTCGAACAATGATGATGATGATGATGTTTTTATCACTTTTTGGGTATCTCTGACTAAGGAAACTATTCTTTCTTTATCCTGTACAACATCGTTTTTCAGACCCAGTATCGCAGTACCAACAGTGACTTTCGCTTTTAGTAAACCTCTACTACCTTCCCTTCTAGCAGATAGGGTCAACTGGCATTAATTTTAGGATGCAGAGCATTGTACATTGTCAGCGGTGTCCTGGTTCTTCAATTAAAGCTCTGTAGCTCGATTTCCGACTGCATGTTTTGTCCTTCAACGAGACACTTTATTTTGACATTGCTGAAGTCTACTTAGCTGGAAAAAATGTGCTGTACCCGTAATTGAAAGGATCAGCCTTGTCCCACGAGGAATCTTCCTGAGAACTACGTTAAGGGTTACGCGTATCTGAGGAGTGCTCAACCATTTGCACGTGAATTATTCAAGCCGACTGTTCCGTTGGTCGGATCATCTGGAAACCCCGTCATCGTAACCAACGGAATGTCAATTTTTTTATGTATATGTACATATGGTGTATTGAATTTTACTGTGTCGTAGCATGGGCGCGATGAAAGGATTTTAGTAAAAGAAATGGGGTGATAGTCAAATATGTTCGAGCAGCACCTGTCAAGATCATCTACAGTTTGCTTTTCAGCACACGGCATACTTACTCCTTTAAGTTGTGTAGTTTGATGCACCACCTAACCATTCTGGAAGAACACATCATCATCATCACTGCACACTCTGTTGCGCACAGTATGGCACAATGTACGTCACACAACATCAACTAACATCTCACCATATCTGCCATTATATTAAGTTTCACAATAAACCAGCCACTAAATACCACACCATAACACATGCGGCGACATTCGTCATATCATATGACAACACAAGCCACACTGTCTCACACCACACAACACACCGCCCACATCGTATGAGCACACTCTAGACTACAATCACTATTAGAACTACTACTACCACCAGCACCACCTCACGCACACAACCATCTCTAACACTATCCCCGACACACCGCCGACATATAACAACACTCAAAACCACAACACACCAAGACGTGTACAACATAACAGATGACAAACTGTATCATAACACAACAGACAAACGCCTCCGCCAGCAACGCCAGCAGCAGCAGCGCCACCGCCACCATGAATTACCGCTACACAAACTGGTACTCCGTCGGTTACGACGACGCGGGTTTCAATTGATATGATCAACGGAAGAGTATGCTCGTGAAATTAACGTGCAAGTGGCTGAGCATTCCACAGACACACGTCATCTCAGTGAGACTCGGTGTGACACAGAATGTGACAAAAATGGTCATTTGAAATGCAGGTACAACACATTTTTACCAGCTGAGTGGACTGGAACAGCGTCAAAATAAAGTGTCTTGCTCAAGGACACATGACACCAGCCAGCAATCGAACTTACGAGCTTATGATCGTGAGCCAAATACCTTAACCACTAAACCACGCACCTTCACAACCGTAGGAACACACACTAACACCACCAACGCCAAAACCACCATATATATATATATATATATATATATATAATATATATATATATATATATATATATATATATATATATATATAATATATATATATATATATATATTATATATATATATATATATATATATATATATATATATTATATTTATATAATATATACACACGTGAGTCGTCTAAGAGACCATAAGTCAGGGAGAAGATGCACTGGTATATCTGTCAATAAAGTGGGTATGTTATTTGAGAGACTGAAATAGCTTAAAATGTCTTCACTGAAGATGTTACGTAAAAGATGAATAGTTTTTTCTGTATTACATAATAATCAAAACCACGTGTATTAAATGCATTCAAAATAGCGATGTTTGGTTTCACTTTATTATCATGCCGTGGTGGGTATATATATATATATATATATAGAGAGAGAGAGAGAGAGAGAGGGAAAGTGAGAGAGAGAGAAAGGGAGAGAGAGAGAGAGAGAGAAAGAGAGAGGGAGGTAGTGAGAGAGAGAGAAACATACATACATGAATACATACATACATGCATACATAAATACGTACACGTATATCCTTACAAGAGTTAAGGAATGGAGTAGATGTGATATGTTTCATTGCGAGCGGAACCTCGGAAGTGGTAAATATCCAAGCGAGGTGTATATACTGCAGGCTACTCATCAGGCCAAGGATAATGTTGATTAATAAAAGTTCAGATTATCGCAAGAAAGTTCATGCGAACATACGGACGATTCAATCAGAATGTGTAGGAAGTACAATAGGAGTGGAGATTATAAATGTAGAGAGAAATTAGAATTAAAAGGAAAGAAAAATTACACACGGGCAATGAGAAGAAGGAGGAATTTAAGCAAAGTCATGTGACCGGTTGTATTCAAAAGGACTCAGAAACGTTAGAACGCCGGGCGAAATGCTTAGCGGTATTTCGTCTGCCGTTACGTTCTGGGTTCAAATACCGCCGAGGTCGACTTTGCCTTTCATCCTTTCGGGGTCGATAAATTAAGTACGAGTTACGCACTGGGGTCGATGTAATCGAATTAATCCGTTTGTCTGTCCTTGTTTGTCCCCTCTGTGTTTAGCCCCTTGTGGGTAGTAAAGAAATACATATTGGCCGAATCACAAAAAGTAGTAAGAGGAGTGGTATTTGAATGAAGGTAATGTGAAGGGGAGAGGGTGGGGAAATATTTTTGGTCAATGGGGAGAAGAAAGTATGCACGAAGAAATTAAGATGGAATGGGCAAGAATCGTGGCGGCTCCTACTAGCAATCAATTAAGGAGTGTGTTTTATGCGCGGTGAGTGTGTTTACAGTAAAAAGTAGTAGAGGTGTATGTTGGCGTATGTACTTGTAAGTTTACAAGGCGGAGTAGGAGGAGGAGGCAGGTGAAATAAGAGAAAAAAAAACTTTTTATAAATGGTAAAGAAAAATACAGAGAAGCGTATGTAAATGACAATAAGGAATTAAAGGGAAGAATAAGAGAAACAATTTTATAAATGGTAAGGAAAGATACAGAGAGATCTCACAAACAACCCTCCTGCCAGACGAGCCCAAATCCTATATACATCACAACTCACCGAAATAGACACCTGCGTGCACCTGCAAAACCCTGTCCCCAACCAGTTAAACCCCTTAATCGGATTAAACGAACAAGAACTCAGGACGCTACCTGGTTCCACCTCACCTTCACCCTTAATGTTCAGACTCTCTTGAGTACCTAAACTCTTCTTCGCCCCTACTCGAAAAACATTCCCATGAATCTAGCCCCCTTATTCAATCCCCAATCTATAAAATTGTTCTACTACACCACCACCAACAACAACAACATTGCCGGAGTTATCCGACATCTTAACAACAAGAAACTCAGAAATCCACAACCAGCAAACATTCACTCTAATAACTCAACATAACCCTCAGCTCCATACATGTAAACCTAAAACATCAACTGACCCTCTTAACAACACTAGCCCTCACAACTCCAACTATTGCTCCACTACCAACACCCAACTATACTTCTTGTAAAAATAGAGAACGACACAGACGATACCACGGGGCACAATAATTATCATGTTATACGACTCCACAACACCACTCTCAACTTCCTAACAAATACTAATCTTAACGCCACCAATAATTACGAACCAAACACCGGTTCCTCACTAAATAATAATCTCCTCACTAGTTCATCCGGAACACCCCCTACAAACCTATGCAGCTTCAGACACCAAACCTCCTGTCCTTTAGATAACCGCCGTCACACAAAAAAAGCATCGTATACAAGTGTACAATATTAACTGCTAACTGTAACTACTTATATATCGGCTCATGCAGTACCACTGTCAAAGCAAGAGTAAGCAACCACTACTCCACATTCAATTCCCCAACAAAATCCAACAGTATATTGTTATCTCAGCCTATCAATAAACTAATGATCGATTCAACTCCTCACACTC
>NW_021828315.1:0-8823 GCF_006345805.1 Octopus sinensis
AGAGAGACTGAGATAGAGAGAGAGAGAGAGAGAGAGAGGACTGATAGAGAGAGAGAGAGAGAGAGAGCCATTATAGTGTGTGTGTGTGTAGTTTGTAAAATCTCACAAAGTAAAGTGAGTCAGCACATCAAAGTGCTGCAGAAGGTTACTACTAGTTTAACCCAAGGCAGATTCCACTAGCGGGTTATCGCTGCTACACTGCACACCCTTTATATACAATATCTTGTTAGCAGTGGTGGGGAGGGGTGTGTCGTACCTCGGTAAACTTTCAGATTAACACCCGCACGATTTTCACCAGAAAGAAAAAACTCGAATTTTTTTGCATGGAATGAAGTACCCTGACCTCCAAATATGCTGGAAATCACTTATTATGGTTGTTCAGAAGAAAAGGGTGCCACGACGGGGATGCACTCCCACCCCATTCCCAAATCATTGGAAATTATTATTTTTGGTTTGTGTTGATGAATTCCCGTGACCTAATATGCTACAAACCCCTTTTAGGGGGTCCGAAAAATGGAGTGGGGTGAGGCGGAAGCCTCGGAAATTTCACCCCCCCCCATCCTCAGTGATCTTTTCACCAGCACCATTTTCACTAGGGAAAAAAAATCACATTTTTTTGCATGAAATCAAGTACCGTGACCTCCTAATATGCTGCAAATCCTTTAGGAATAGGAGTGTTCGAAGGGGACCCTCTGCGCCATTCCAGAATCATTGGAAATCTTTTTTTTTTATTTTGTTGAATGAAATGCTGTGACCCACCTAATATCCCAGAAAACCCTTTTTGGGTCCGCAATTTTACCCACTCCCAACATTTTACAAAAATAAAATTTCCAGAGTGGTTCGTTATTAAATATATATAAGTTAAAAAAATTATTAATTTATAATTAATAAATTTTACCAAGTAGTTTCGGTATGGAAAAGAACCATATTCAGTAAAAACTTATGCAAGAAGTTTTATATTTAATTATAACAGTAATTAAGGGTTTAGCAACAAGTTGCTTCACCACATACCGAAAATTTAGAAATAGCAGCCAAAAGACCGTTATTTCTTCTTCGCTACAAAATATGATTCCACAGATAACCTTACCTGTAACTCACACAGGTAAAAAGAAGGAAAATAAGGAAATCAAACAGTTTTCGATTAAATATATGAATTTTTTGCGTAATGAGATAAAAAAACCAAGGCTGTATAGATATTAGAGCATTTATAGATAGAAGGTCTTACAGCTGTTTGTAGGATATTAATTAATAATATCCCTTCATCAGAGAGACGGTGTGAGAGAGGAAAAATTAAGTCATAGTTTCGAATGTGATACAAATAGCGAGTGAGATGGAGGAAAGAAAATAGATGTAAGATATGTATGGGTATTGGATTCGTAAATCCGTTTATAGGCATCAGGGTATATATGTGCAATATTCCAGTATCCTTTGAGTAAAATCCAAAAGTCCAACAGAGTTTAATATGAGTCCATCCAGATGTAGAGTTTATAAGCAATGTAAGATTCTCTTAAAGTTGGTGATTCCCAGGAGGGAATTTATAGAGGGTGTAGCAGAGTGCAGCTGGTTGTGTTTAAACTGACCGAGAAATAGGGAATCTATGGTCAAATTGAAAGCATATATATATATATATATATATTATATATATATTATATATATAGTATGTGTTTGTTATGGTAGTTTGACTGTAATAGTTCCTCATAGTGTGAGGTATTATGTATGGTAATGCCCTGATATATAAACATATATATATGTATGTTGTATGGTTAGAATGATGGGGTATATATATATATATATATATATATATATATATATATATATATATATATATATATATGTATATTGACAGGGCACGACCGTTAGGTGGTTGGCCGCATGCTAGAAATAGATCATCAACGATCAAACTACAAAGAAATATTAAAATATTATATATATATATATATAATATATATATCTTATATAAAACCCGTTCTCCCGTTCTGTCTGTCTGTCTGTGTGTCTTCTAGGATCTCGGGCATCCTCCATCCGATTGCACACAAATTTGATATGTAGATACTGGTGGTATCAGGGGGGTGTATGACTTGAAAAAATAACAAAAACGATTCCAGGGGAGAATACGATTGGCAAAGCCGTGGGAACGTGCATTTGTACGCACAAGTACATCAGATGTTGCGATCGATACTATGCATACGCGAGAGAAAATTGCACGTGCAGTTTGCGCAAAAAAGCCGGCTGGCTTGAAATAATGCCACAAAATGCAGAATATTTAAGAGACCAAAAAAGTAAGATGCAAAAGAGATATTTTCTCCAACTTGGCATGAAGGAAGGAAAAACTATTTTGTTCTGAAGAAGTCTTTCTTTTTTTTGCCTTAATTTCGTTTAACAAAACCAAAACTTTTATTGAAATAAAGGCATGCTTAATTATTTTTTAATGAAAAGAAAACACAGATTGCTTTTTATTCAAGGAAGAAAATATTATTTTCTTGTTAATAAATGATTTTCCATGTTTGTGTTCTCCCAGTCTACAGACTTATCATTTCTGGTACTTTAAACTCTTCGGTTGCATATTTGGGTGAATAAAATCGTTTTTCTTTGGAATAGAAAAAAAGTCTATCTTTATTTCTTCTTTTGCTGGTGTCTCAAATTTAGGTTAAATCAGTGCTTCTCAAAGGGGTGGCCTATGGGACTGTCGGACAAGTTGTTTTGAGGAAATTGGGTTTAAATGTTTGACAACTCAGCACCGTCCATTGGACGGGGAGAGGGGGGGGGGCGTTTTGTTCGTATATATGTGTGTGTGTTTGTGTTTGTATACATATATATATGGGTATGTATATATACATATATATAGTATATATATATATATATGCATACATATATATTCCTGCATATATCATTGAACCTATCATTGATGCTTCTAGAAGTCTCACCTATGTATGACTCTGGGTTAGTCGCGCAAGCTCCCTCCTGGCACTTAATCTGGTATACAGTGCCCTTGGTTTTACAATTTACATGTGGATTTGTCGAACATACTGCACAATTACTTTGACAGGTGATTCTATCAAATGGATATGATCTGCATAATGCCGATTTGATAGTCGTACCTGTCTTTTCTACAACTTTAACTTTTAGGCCCGTAGTGCGCAGGACTTTCTTGAATGCCTTACTTAGCTCGTTCTTAGGTGTGGCGTCAACGAACATCTTCCGTGAAATCTCCTGTTATCGTACCAAGTAACGTTTCTCATCTTGTTGTTGGTGTCCCTCTCTAACCTATTCCAGAACTTGTTGCGGTACAGGGGGCATATACCGTTTTCGTCGTTCCTTAGAATGCGTTCGAATCTAGCTTTCGCTCCTTTGTACACCCTGACTCTATCGTCTTGTGTGTATCCGGAGCGTTGCATTCGGAATATGTAGTGCTGGATGTGTTTTGTCGTTCTTGTGGTTGGCATAGTGGTGATACATTCCTCATTACTCTAACTAAGTCTGCCACTAGGATGTTGAGTTTGGCAGTATCCGACATAGCTGAGTCACTACGGATTACTAGTGGATTAGCCATCGGTTTCTGATAGGTGAGTGGAGGAGTATACAGGGTTTAATGGTACCGTTAGCCATAGCATCTTCCATCCATAGCTCAGTATCTAGGACGGGTAATCGTTTACTGGGGTGTTTAGAGGGGGTAGTCTATGGTAAGTTTTATACTGCTGTGGATAGAGTCAGCTATGTGTTGTTAGATGTCATCACCTGTTCTTCACTTGGTAGAGGGCCCATAACTGTGTCTGTATTATATTTCACAACAAGGTTAATGTCGTCGACGACGTAACGAGAAGCATAGCCAAGTGGATGTTACGGTTTGCTAGGCACTGTTTTAAAACGCTTGTCCCACCATACCATGAAGAGGTTCGCAACGTCACCGGCGATCCCCACTCCAATAGCACCGCCTTTCGTTTGCTTATACAGTTGTTGTCAAATTTAAAAATATGTGTTTTTAGCGTAAATCTCAGGCTGACACCGATAGCATGTGCGATGGTGGTTCTAATATCGTGTGCACTTGAAGGTGGGTAGTCCGGCTTCGTCCATCCCTGCCAGCGCTCACAGTGAGTCTTCCTGTAAGCTGAGGTAATGGTAGGTGGTCTACCACGTTTGTTACGGGTGGGACAAGCATATAGAAGGTTATTGCGCGACAGGTATTCATTGGTACAGGTTGCAATGCGTATGTGCAGTTATATACAACGGTATGAGCGGACGTTGTTTGATACATACAGTTGCACTTAGGCGTTGTATCCATTCATGGTTAGACGATGATGAGAGGAACAAACACACACCCACACACATATATATATATATATGTGTGCGTCTATACAAACATATATGTGAATATGTATACAACCTTCAGCAAAGTAACAGTCATGTACACAACTTGGACGGACACATGCCGGTACATGGACATACGTTCATATACACATAATAATGTTCGTCCTTCGGTTCGAAGATGACCAACTGACATCATCTGATGGAACTGCCGCCATGAGACCGGAGGTGGCTGGTGAGGCCAATCCGGGCAAGGAAGCCCCTCCCACAGGTGGGGCAGAAGTGGGTAGGGGCAGTGCTACTGGTGCAGGCGGCTCTGACTTTACGCATCTGACGTTTCTGCTCCGCTGACCGAATCCGTCCCTCCTCGGCTGTCCCTGCTCCCACGTGTGATTGCGCTGCGCCAGGATGAGCGGTTGGCAGCAAGTGTCTCCCAGGTCTCTGTTCCGATGGAGAAGTCTTTGAGAGAGACCTCGAGACTATCCTTGTAGCGCTTTTTCTGCCCTCCGACTTTGCGCCTGCCCTGGCCGAGTTCACCGTAGAAGAGCTGTTTGGGATGCGAGTGTCGGACATGCGGGAGACGTGGCCCGCCCATCTCAGCTGGGCCTTGCGCATGATTGTGATGGTGCTAGGGGAGATCCGCCTGCTTCAGAACTTCCGTGTCTGGGACTTTGTCCTGCCAGCGGATGTGAGGGAGATTCCGAAGACACCTGAGATGGAAGTGGTTTATCTGGCGCTCGTGCCTTCGGTAAGCAGTCCACGTCTCGCAGCCGTATAGTAGGGTGGTAAGCACGACTGCCGGTAGACTTTCAGCTTGGTGTTGAGGCTGATTCCTCTCCGCTCCCAGACTTTCTTTCGCAGTCTCCCAAACGCGCTGCTTGCCTTGGAGATTCTGTTGATGGTTTCAGCATCTATGTTGGCATTGCAGGAGAGAGTGCTGCCCAGGTAGGTGAAGTTTTCCACCACTCGGAGGATCCGTCCGTTCCCTTATCTGAGGCTCATGGTATTGTTTGCCGGGGGCTGGCTGAAACATCACTTCGGTTTTCTTTGCACTGATGGTGAGACCGAAGTTGTCACAGGCTGATGAGAACCTGTCCATCTCGAGCTGCATCTCCTGCTCATCGATTGCATTAAGGGCGCAGTCGTCAGCAAAGAGAAAGTCTCTGACGACTGTCTCCCTCACCTTTGTGACAGCCTGCAATCTCTGGAGTTGAAAAGTTTCCCGTCTGTCCTGTACTTGATGTTGATACTGGACTTGCAGTCCCTAAAGGCGTCGGACATCATTGCCGAGAACATGATGCTGAACAGTGTTGGGGCCAGGACACAGCCCTGCCTGACTCCGTTGGTCACCTGGAAGGCTTCAGATGAGTCGCCGTCTTCAAGGATTCTGGCTGTCATTCCGTCGTGGAACTGGCGGACAATTGCAATAAATTTGCTGGGGCAACCAAATTTTCCCATGACCTTCCATAGTCCCTCCCGACTGACTGTATCAAAGGCCTTGGTGAGGTCAACAAAGGTCATGCAGAGGTCAAGGTGCTGCTCCATGCATTTCTCCTGGAGCTGGCGGGCGGCGAATATCATGTCAGTGGTCCCTCGACCCGCACGGAAGCCACACTGGCTCTCAGGGAGAAGGCCTTGCTCCAAGTGTTCCAGAAGGCGGTCAAGCAGGACCCGGGCCAGGATCTTGCCTGCTATGGACAAGAGAGAAATACCTCGGTGGTTGTCGCAGGACTGCCGATCTCCTTTCCGCTTATAAATGTGGACGATTGTTGCGTCCCGGAAATCTTGAGGGAGTTGTTCCCTGTCCCACATCGACTGGAACAGGCTGGTGAGCTGACTGATCATGGTGGGGCCGCCCGACTTGAACACCTCTGCAGGGATGGCGTCAGAGCCTGGAGCTTTGCCGGTGGACATTTTTTTGATGGCTCTGCTCACTTCCTCGACTGCAGGGGGAACAGCCAACCCGTGGTTTGTCGGCACCTGGGGGAGTCGTGCGATGGCTTCCTCGTTGATCTGGGCTGGTCGGTTGAGCACGATGTTGAAGTGCTCCGCCCATCTCTCCAGGATCAGCCTCTTGTTAGTCAGGAGTGAGGTTCCATCTGAGCTGAGCAGGGGGGTTGATCCAAAGGAGAACTGCGGTCCATAGACAGCTTTCAGCGCCTCGTAGAATTTCTTGGTGTCGTGTTTGTCTGCGTATCCCTGAATCTCATCCGCCTTGGCGCTTAACCATGCGTCTTGCATGAGGCGGAGTTTAGCCTGGACTGTGCTGCGAATGTTGTTGAAAGCGGCCTTCTTTGCCGTGCAGGTGGTGTCGTTTTGGTGAGCCCGCAGCAGACGGCGTTCTCTCCAGGAGCTTTTGGATTTCCTGGTCGTTTTTCGTCGAACCAGTCCTGGTGGTTCCTCGTAATTTGGCCCAGAGTTTCAAGGGCGATGGAATGAACCGTGTCCCTGAATGATTCCCACTGCTCATCGATGCTGGAC
The DNA here is from genome assembly GCF_006345805.1 of Octopus sinensis. Lineage (NCBI taxonomy): Eukaryota > Metazoa > Mollusca > Cephalopoda > Octopoda > Octopodidae > Octopus > Octopus sinensis. The sequence goes on from NW_021828315.1 coordinate 6,784, forward strand.
TGGTCACTCCGAATGTCCAACAGCTTACTGTCCATACGTGACTGGAGATCTTGTGCAGTCAGCTGGTTCTTTAATTTCGTGATGTTAAGCTTCCTCGTCACTTTCTGACCCTGTGGTCTTCTCTTAGGTCGGATGTAGAAATCCATCCTGGAGATGATGAGGCGATGGTCCGTCCAGCAGTCAGCTCCGCACATGGCTTTGACCAGTCTCACGTCCCGCCTGTCTTTCGCCCTGATGATGACGTAATCTATCAGATGCCAGTGTTTGGAGCGTGGATGCATCCATGATGTCTTGTTGCGTGTTGGCAGACGGAACAAGGTGTTGGCGATGGTAAGATCATGAGAGGCACACGCACGCAGGAAGAGCTGTCCGTTGCTGTTGCACTTTCCGATTCCTTGCTTTCCCAGTACGCGATGCCAGGCTTGGTGGTCAGTCCCGACACGGGCGTTAAAATCCCCAAGGAGGATGAGCTTCCCAGGCTGGGCTGACGTGATGAGGGAGTCGAGTTCCTCATAGAACCTGTCCTTAACTTCTTCAGGGTTGGTCATGGTGGGGGCGTAAACACTGATGATGGTCGCACTAGTCTTGTTTCCAAGTGGGAGCTGTATCTTCATCAGCCGATCGTTGATACCCTCGGGGGGGCTTTCCAGTTTCCGCACGTGTACTGACTTAATGGCAAAACCAACACCAGCCTCACGACGCTCTTCGCTGCTGCGACCACTCCAAAAGAAAGTGTAGCCGCCGCCTGTCTCTGTCAGCTGGCCTTTGTCCGCAAGGCGGGTCTCGCTCAGTGCTGCAATATCGACACTGTATCGGCTCAGTTCTCTGGCCACCAGGGCAGTTCGTCTCTCTGGTCTGTCCGCTTTGGTGTTGTCAAGCAGAGTTCTCACGTTCCAAGTTGCGAAAGTGAGCACCTTTGTTTGTTTTCTTCTTTCTTTGTTTCGACCGCTTGGAAAGGATCCCCGCCAGCCGCGGTTTGCTGACCAGGGTGAGGTGAGGCAGGCTATGTTTAGGGCAACCTTTTCTAGCCCCGTCCTCATGCTGGGGAGGCGAGCAGAGCGATCCTGAAGAGGGCTGCTCGGTCACTCAGGAGGCTGCCGGACTCCACTGCTGCCTCAGTTCAGTGAGGGGCGACCACATGTCCTGAGCCGCCTGTGTGTGGGTTCACGACTGCAGCTCCCAGTGTATCCTCACCTGCCACTTCGCCGTTTCCCCATCGCCACAGGACTTTGGGATGGTGTCATGGCGTCATGATGTCGTGACATGCGCGTGACTTGGATTATAGTGAGGGTGACTTGCGCAGGATCAGCCTCACTCTCTCGTCCTGGTGCGCCGGATCCAGTGGCAAGACAAAGTCAAGACGACTGGGGGTAGACCAAGATGCAGGAGCTGCCGGAAGGTGGCACGCATGGCGCAATCCAACCGCCTTAGGGGCTCCACTCCGGATTTTGGATGGCCATTGACTCATGAGAGAGTTCCTCTGCCCTTTGACAGGTTTTGTTTTTAGTCCTGCTGGGTGTCCAAATCACCCTCCTCACCAAGAAATTTTGGTGGGGTTGCCAGTTTAGTCGCCAACGACCCGACCATGTAACAGGTTGTACTGGGTTACATGGACACGTCTGCCCATTCTCCTAGACACTCACATACATACGTAGCACGTGAATACAAACATACATACATACCTACGTATGGGCATACACACGTACATGTACGCACACACATACATGGGCACAGGCATACAAGCGCGTATACATACATAGCACATGCGTACGTATGTATACACACATACATACACACATACATACATACATACACATACATACATAATACATACATCCATACATACATACATACATACAACATACGCACATACATACATATACATACATACGCACAATAGTAAAACAATAGCTCTGATATAGAGATAAAAATCTGATAATGGATTTTAGGGTATAGTTTTGGGAGTAAGCGTCGTAAATCACTTTCTAGCTTCGGCCCGGAGGAAGTTGAAATTTGATAGCTTTGTGATGAGTGGTCACT
>NW_021828316.1:0-5000 GCF_006345805.1 Octopus sinensis
AGAACCACACATATGACCCATTTGTGTTCATCGTACTTAAGTAAATCCAATACAACTTTTATGTAATCATAATTCTCTTTTAAGTGCACAGACTGAGCTATAGGAAGCGCACCAAACAAGTTCCCATTATTGAGTAATAAACATTTTAGACTCTTCTTTGAACTGTCTATAAAGAGTTTTCATTCACAAGGGTCATACTGTACAACACCCATCATGTTTAACAGTCCCGCCACGTTGCAACAATAAAGAAAATCCTTTCCCTTCGTAAAGAATGCCAAGAGATCTTTTTCCTTGTTCTGATAAAAAGTCACATTTATTTATTTTTACAACAAATTCTTCTCTTTAAGCCTAGAAGCTAACAGTTCTGATAACTATTTTGACAGTCCTAAGTCTCTAACTAAACCATTAAGTTCTGCCTGGTTGAAGTTTTCATGTTCTTTGGTTGATGATTCTACAAAGTCTATATCACTGTCATGTTCATGGTTTATATCTACTTCACATATATCACTTTCACCCTGCAGTGAAGGTAGATCCTTGTAAACGGGTACTGGTATTTCATCTGAGTGAAGTACTGGATGAATTGCTGAATCCAGATTTGGAGAACTTATTTTCGGTCACGTTCTCTTCCTATAACAAGAAGTATTTGTGAAACAAAAGTAGCAATCGTTTACATGGTATTTGTGTGTTTGTCCCCCCACCACCACCATCGCTTGACAACCGATATTGGTGTGTTTACGTCCCCATAACTTAGCTATTCGGTAAACGAGACCGATAGAATAAGTACTAGGCTTACAACGAATAAGTCCTGGGGTTGGTTTTTTTCGACTAAAGGCGGTGATCAAATGACTGAAACAAATAAAATATATACACGCACACACACACATACACACACACACTCACACACACACGTACAGACGCTCACACACAGGGACTCACACACACACATATACATATGTACATACTGTGTGTGTCTTTATACGTGTATGTTGCCGGAACAAATAAATGAAAAATGAGACTATTAAAAAAAAGAGAAATCAAGATTAACCATAAAATTAAGGATTAATGACAATTTAATCCCACAATCATCCATTTTCATCCAATTTATCTCCAGCGTAAAAAAGTATTCTTATCTCTTCACTTTGTAGCTTAATGTGAATATCTATATAGTTTTTTTTGTTTGTTTGTTTCTAGGTGTACGTTAGTGTACACAACCGTCACTCGCAAGCGAGTGATACTTAGACTACTTTTTTCTCCTACTCGTTTACCCAGTGAAATATCGAAGATAAGACAGCTGAAAGGATAAAGGACGGTACTCGTACTCGACTGGTATTCGCTTTAAATCAAATGAAGTAGAGAGGCATGAAAGAAAGAAACTTGCTTAAGGACACAGCGTAAAACCATAGCCTGCATGCATAAATTATATCAAACCAAATGGCTGAATGTATAAGTAACTTGCTTACCAGCCACATGGTTCCGAGTTCAGTCCCACTGCGTGGCACCTTCGGCAAGTGTCTTCCACTATAGCCTCGGGCCGACCAAAGTTTTGTGAGTGGATTTCGTAGACGGAAACTGAAAAGAAGCTAGTTGTACATACATACATACATGCATACGTACATATATACGTACGTACATACATACATGTGTGTGTGTGTGTGTGTGTGTGTGCTTGTATGTTTGTGTGTTTGCGTTTGTCCTCCCAACATCGCTTGACAATCGATGGTGGTAAGTTTACGTTCCAGTAAACTAACGGTTCGGCAAAAGAGCCCGATAGAATAAGTATTAGGCTTACAAACAACAAGTCCTGGGATATCCTTTTAGTGCCTTATTATTTAACTCACTCACTGGTTCGATTTCCCCTCATGGTAGAGGCTCTGACGAAGCCGCAAAGTGTCACTCAGACACACAACCATGTGTTCACTGCATTTTATAGCGGAAACTGCTGTAAGCTAATGAAGTTCATAGCATAATCGTTTACTCCTTTGTCATATATATATATATTGATGTTTGTTATTATATTCAGTTATAATAAAAAAAAGAATTTTACATTAATCTGATGAGTTACTCTATACTTTTATAGTGTACAAATTTATTATTCTTAGACAAGAATGTTGTTGATAGTGACTTCGAAGCTTCGGCCAACAACATTCTTCTCTAAGAATAATAACTATACTCACACACACACACACACACACACACACACACACACACACACACACACACACACACACACAAAGGCACACACACATACATATATATAAACATGTATATGTGTATATATACATATATATGTATACATACATATATATATATATATATATATATATGTATATATATATATATATGTGTGTGTTTATATATATGTAGACATGTATGCATGCGTGTGTGGGTGTGTGTATGCGTGTGTATATATATAGGCACATGGCGCGAAATTTTGTAGAAGGGGCCTAGTCGATTATATCCACTCCAGAGGAGCACTGGGGTCGATGTAATCGAATGACCAAATGAAATCTCTAGACGCAAGGAAGCCAAGCATAACTCGTTTGGGTATGGCCCTCTTTCCAACAGTATACTACTAACTGTATTCACTTGTAATTTAAGAGAATTAGTGCGTTTATGCATCTCCCAGTAACATTAGCAGAGTAAATAGAATACCTATACATGCACAATCACAAACGAAGATTTAATTCCCTCTCCATTCCATTCTTGATGTCTTGTAATGAAACGTATTATAGAAATTTATGTCCGAAATTATCGTGAGTGAAGTTAAAAAAAGGGACAATTAGGTTTGTTGCAGCTTTGATGCCCTTCTCATAATTATCACAGGCATAACAGCGTTTAAATCGCGAACTACAAAACCGAACTTCTCGGTTAGCATAAGCAGTTAGTGAGAGAGCTGACACTATGCTGGCACAACTGTTGCATCACAGTTAGCCCCACTAGTTGCTAAAACTGCCTGTTGCTTGCTTTTATAGCTGCTCCCTTTCAAACAGATTCGGGGAAAAGGGATGCAAATGCGTAGGAATGCAGAACTGATGTCGCTTCTGTGGCAGAAAATTCGTGCGCATGCATGCGAAAGTGGATGCATGTTTGGATGCATTATAGGGGGTGTGGGCGGAGGTGTGCGAATGGGACACATGGATAAATGAATATGTGTAATGTGAAGAATGCGTGCTGCAGTGATGATAGCACACAACATGTATATGAACATGTACTCTTCAAAGGGACGAAATTGTGTATGTGAGCATGTGAGCGTGTGCATGCGCGCGCGTGCATGTGCGTGTGTGTGTGCGTGCGTGTGAGGATTTATACGTGTATTTATGTGTGTGTGTATATATATATATATATATATATATATATATACTGATAAATAGATAAATATACGTATATATACATGTACATATATATGTGCGTGTGTGTGTGTGTAAGTGTGTGTGTGTGATATGTATATATATACATAAATATATATGTACATGTGGTGTATAGAGTAATATTGTGTTACCTATGACATATATATGTGTATGTTTCGTATGCCTATATAAGTTAGTGTGTATATATATATATATATATTCCTTTTTTTATATTTATGTATTTATATAATTATATAATTATATATTTACATATATTATATATTATATATATATTACGAAATTCGGTCTAATATTATTATATTGAATTTACATATTCATGTAACGCCCGCACTCCTTAATATCTTACCTATATATATTTGTGTATGTTTGTGTGTGTGTGCGTGTGCATATATGTGTATGCCTATATATACATATACAAACATATATATGTAAGCACATATATATATATATATATATGCGTGCGTGTGTCTGCGTGTATGTGTACGTGTGTATATATATATATATGTGTGTGTGTGTGTGTGTGTGTGTATGTAAATACAAAAAGAGGGAAAGAGAGAGAGACAGAGATGCACACACGTGCGCGCGCGCAAACGCATGTATTCCTAAATATACTTAATTCGTGAAGCGTATGACTGTTTAGTTAGTCGTGCTTGAACACTCATACACACGCACACACACTCACACACACTTACAGACGCGCGCATTCACACACAGATAGATGCTTACGTACGCGCACACACTGGCGCCCGTGATCATGGCACTTACAGGCGCACACGTTCAAACCGTCCCCTCCACCTACCTCCTCTTCACACAAACCACAAGCCTTTGCTTGTTTTACTTAGCAACAGGTAAAATATTTTTCAAGCAGTAATGCACCTCTCTCTCTTTCTCCCCCCCCCCGCTTGCGACTTTCTCTTAACTGTTTCACATCATCACGGATATGTACATATGGCCACACTCTCATACATGCATACACACCGATAATACATACTTACATACATACATACATGCATACATACATACATACATACATACATACATACATACATACATACACATGTACATACATACATTGACACATACATATAGATACAGATATGCGGACATTGTGTGTGTGTGTGTGCATGCGTGTGCATCTATACAAATCGACTTATTCTGTTGGTGTCTTTTGTTGAACCGCTAGATTACGGGAATAGAAACACACCAACAGCGGTTGTCAAGCGATGGTGGGTGACAAACACAGACATACACACAAATACACACACACACGCACTCACAAGACTTTGGTCGGTCCGAGGATCTAGTAGAAGACACTTGCCCAAGGTGCCACGCAGTGGGACTGAACCCGGAACCTATATATATATATATATATATATATGCATGCATACACGCACACACACACATGCACACACACACACACAAACACACACACACACAAACACACACACACACATATATATATAGGGAGAATTCACGAAAGAAAAAAGCAAAAGACGAAGACAGGTGTTGTAGAAAACAAACAGATGTATCAGTATATCGCTCGGGAAGTGAAAAAGACTTTAACGTTTCGAGCCTACGCTCTTCCACAGAAAGGAACACAGAAAGAAACAAGGAGAGATAAAAAAAATGTGT
>NW_021828316.1:7500-8867 GCF_006345805.1 Octopus sinensis
CAATATGATTTATAATACACACACATGAATGGTCTGAAATCCCCAATAACATAAATACGGGCTAACAACTTGAACAATGCTCCAAACAGTAAATTTACAACGAACTGACAATAAATAGCGAAATAAGAATGAATATTGTATATATATATATATATTAATCTAATTATTGAAATTATTGCTGCAATTAATAAATATATCCACTCAACTTTTTTGTATTACGTATTTTGTTTCTAGGTATGAGTTTTTGATCCAAACAATTACATACATACATACATGCATACATATTTACATACACACACACATACATACATACATACATACATACATGCATACGTACAAATATGTATGTGTGTAAATATTTATGTTTATATGCGAATATACATGTAGAGACATACATATATAAATACATCTAAATATCATACATATATAAATATATTGTATATATATATATACATATATATATATATATATATATAATATGTATATACTTATACATGTGTGTATATATATATATATATATATATACATATATATATATATATATATATATTGCACATATATGTATACATATACACACATTGTGGGGCTATATATGTACATCTACATGAATATATGTTTATGTGCACACACATATATATTCATACATACATGTATATATATATATATGTATATATACACAAAAAACCCCAAAATGTGTGTGTGTGTGTGCCTGTGTGCGTATGTGTGTTGTGTGCGTGTATGTTATACACATTGTGAGGGTACATACGTACATATATACATACATACATACATACATACATACATACATACATACATACGTATTCTTGAATATATATTTATATATATTTATGATTGCGTGTTATATATGTATACACGCTGGCACTCACACACTCACACACATGTACAACCACACACAAACACCCATGCACACAGATGCAGATACATGCAAATTCGTCCCGTACGCAGTGCATGTACGATGCACGTAATCGAAGTTAATGCGCTGAAGCGACATCAGTTATACATTCCTACATGTTGCATTCCATCTGTCATGGCAACAGGGCATGTTATAGAGATGAAGAAGGAAGGGGCTGGTTATAGTGGAAGAATAATAATAGAGCACTTGGTGTATTGATCTGCACTGTTTTTATTGGTTCACAATTGTGTTTGTAGGTTGTCGATACAATCATTTTACGCTTTTATATCTTTGCATATTTAATACATAATTTTCAAATACACACCTGTTTATCTATCTATCTATCTATCTATCTATCTATCTATCTATCTATCTATCTATCTATCTATCTATCTATCTATCTATCTATCTATCTATCTATATGTATATATATATATATATATATAATTAAATT
>NW_021828317.1:0-2500 GCF_006345805.1 Octopus sinensis
CCACTACCAGCACTAAAACCACCACCCCATCACCACCATCACCACCACTACCAGCACTAAAAAACCCACCACTACCATTACTAAAACCCCCCCCCCCCACAACCATCACCACCATCACCACCCATACCAGCACTAAAACCACCACAACCACCATCACCCCCACAACCATCACCACCATCACCACCACTACCAGCACTAAAAACCACAACTACCACCACCACCATCACCCCACAACCATCACCACCATCACCACCACTACCAGCACTAAAACCACCACTCACCATTACTAACCCCCCCCCCACAACCATCACCACCATCACCAACCACTACCAGCACTAAAACCACCACAACCACCATCACCGCCCACCCCCACCAACCATCACCAACCATCACTCACCAGCAACTACCACCAAAAACCACAACACACCACCACCATCACCCCACAACCATCACCACCATCACCACCACTACCAGCACTAAAACCACCACCACTTACTTACCACACAGTCACTCTTAACCCTTTCATGACCAACCCGGCTGAAACCGGCTCGGGCTCTATAGTTCAAATGTCTTGTTTTCATAAGTTTTGAATTAAAATCTTCCACCAAACCTAAGTCACAATTTATTTTCCTAACACTAGCTGAATGATAACGAAGTTATTTTACTAAATTCTTTGTTATATTTAAAGTAATTGAAAGAAACACAGAGCATCTCAACAGAAATATGGTAACAAAAGGGTTATCCCTTTTGGTACCATCCTACCTGAAACCACCTCTGTATCTGTAGTACAAATGTCTTGTTTTCAAAAGTTCTGAATTAAAATCTTCCACCAAAACTTAGTCACAATTTATGTTCCTAACACTAGCTGAATGATAACGAAGTTATTTTACTAAATTCTTTGTTATATTTAAAGTAATTGAAAGAAGCACAGAGCATCTCAACAGAAATATGGTAACAAAAGGGTTAAGGATGTTGAACGAACCACCCATGTTTCCACCGATGGATTTTCCAAACCCCAAAGAATCCCTTCAACTTGACATTCCCCCCCCACTCGACAGTCCCCCCACTCAACAGTCCCCCCACTCAACAGTCCCCCCCACTCAACAGTCCCCCCACTCAACAACAGTCCCCACCTCAACAGTCCCTCCACTCAACAGTCCCCCAACTCGACAACCCCCATTCAACAGTCCGCCCACTCATCAACAGTCCCCACTCGACAGTCCCCCCACTCGACAGTCCCCCCACTCAACAGTCCCCCCCACTCCATAGTACCACCACTCGACAGTCCCCCCACTCAACAGTCCCCCCACTCAACAGTCCCTCCACTCAACAGTCCCTCCACTCAACAGCCCCCAACTCGACAGTCCCACCATTTGACAGTCCCCAAACTCCACTAGTACTTCTATCATGGTCCCCCCCCACCAACAGCTCCCCCAAAGTCTCCCCACCACTGACAGTCCCCTCACCTGACACTCCGTCCCACCAACCCCACTCCCAATAATCCCCGGACACACCAACTCTAATCTAACAAACCAAGACCTATGATCAAAAGTGTTCCAACCACGACCACCACCTTCAACTATCCACAAGCCTGTTTGATATTGTCTGTTTCGGTTCCAGGTGAACGCTAATCACAGAGCGAAACGATGATCAAAGCTATTCCGGTCAACCATAAAACCCCCTGTTTTTTACTATTTTGCATACAATAGTCTATCTAAGAGTACCCTATCATAATGTCCCCTTTTGTTCTTCCGTTCTTTGTTTCTTCCTTTCTTTCTCTCATTTTCTTTCTTTCCTTTTCTTTTATACTCTTTTACTCTTTACTCTTTTACTTGTTTCAGTCATTTGACTGCGGCCATGCTGGAGCACCACCTTTAGTCGAGCAAATCGACCCCGGGACTTATTCTTTGTAAGCCCAGTACTTATTCTATCGGTCTCTTTTGCCAAACCGCTAAGTGACGGAGACGTAAACACTTCAGCATCGGTTGTCAAGCAATGCTAGGGGGACAACACAGACACACAAACACACACATACATATATCTATATATACGACAGGCTCTTTCAGTTTCCGTCTACCAAATCCACTCACAAGGCATTGGTCGGCCCGGGGCTATAGCAGAAGACACTTGCCCAAGATGCCACGCAGTGGGACTGAACCCGGAACCATGTGGTTGGTTAGCAAGCTACTTACCACACAGCCACTCCCACCTATTTTCATGTATGGTTTTTTATTTTTTTTTAATATATTTTCTTTTCTATTTTTATTGTCATTGTTTCGCGCATGGGGTTGTGGAGGAGAGGGGGGTTTAGTTGGGTGGGGTGTGATTTAAGAGATTTGGTTGTTATATTTACTTACGCTATATAAATATGATATGATATGATATAATGCAATGTAACATTATAATATAGATATACATGTGTATGTATGTATGTATATATCTATATATATATAATATATATATAATATATATATATATATGTATATATATATGTATATGT
>NW_021828317.1:7500-8814 GCF_006345805.1 Octopus sinensis
ATGGTGCTAGTTGTGGTTGTGGTGGTTGCAGTGATGGTAATACCTCATTCAGTATTTTTAAAAAACAACAATGTTTTAGAGAAGCAAAAGTCGGCGGGCGCTTTTCGTCTTCTCCCATCCTTATCATCCTTGTATCATTGGATGGAAGCACTCCGTCGGTTACGACGATGAGGGTTCCGGTTGATCCGAATCAACGGAACAGCCTGCTCGTGAAATTAACGTGTAAGTGGCTGAGCACTCCACAGACACATGTACCCTTAACGTAGTTCTCGGGGATATTCAGCGTGACACAGAGAGTGACAAGGCTGGCCCCTTGAAATACAGGTACAACAGAAACAGGAAGTAAGAGTGAGAGAAAGTTGTGGTGAAAGAGTACAGCAGGGATCACCACCATCCCCTGCCGGAGCCTCGTGGAGCTTTTAGGTGTTTTCACTCAATAAACACTCACAACGCCCGGTCTGGGAATCGAAACCGCGATCCTATGACCGCGAGTCTGCTGCCCTAACCACTGGGCCATTGCGCCTCCACCCTTGTATCATTATCATTCATCTCATTAATGTCTGTGTCCAGCCCGCAAGCTACCTTACTCTATGTACTGCCTTTATGGCAAATTTGATAAAATAAAGTAGCTTGCTACGAACCACATGGTTCCAGGTTCTCATCCCACTGTGTGACACCTTGGGCAAGTGTCTTCTACTATAGCCTCGGGCTGACCAAAGCCTTGTGAGTGGATTTGGTAGACAGAAACTGAATGAAGCCTGTCGTATGTATATGTTTGTTCCCACCACCATCACTTGACAACCGATGTTGGTGTGTTTATGTCCTTGTAACAGTAGCGGTTCAGCATAAAAACCGATAGAATAAATAATGCGCTTACAAAAATATAAGTCCTTGGGTCGATTTGTTTAACTAAAGGCGGTGCTGGAACAAATAAAAAAAATATATATGTATATATATTTCTCTCACCTGTGTCAAGAAGCAAAAACACTTACACACACACATTCACACACATGACGGAAATTTCCGTCAACCAAATTCAATGTCAAACACACAAGAGCTGGGGGACAAGAAATTTCGTGTTATAACTTGTTACTCAGATGAAATTTTAACAAGGGTATTGAGTGCCTTTCTGAATTGCGCATTACACTAGAATAAAACAGACATTCACATACACACAACACACACACACACACACACACACACACACACACCGATATACACACATATATACACACACATCTATCTAGTTATCTCTCTCTCTCTGTTTTGATCTATCTATATCTATGTATCTGTCTCTCTCCATCTATTCTATCT
>NW_021828318.1:0-8853 GCF_006345805.1 Octopus sinensis
AATAATAATAATAATAATAATAATAATAATAATAATAATAATAATAATAATAATAGCAACAACACGACAAAACATCGAAAAATACATAGGAATGAGAACCCAGGTTCGAAATTTCCCCAAGACACCTGTTGAAGGCTGGATGGTGTATCAGCCGAAATGTTGTGTTAACAACAAAGAAGATGAGGTCAAATATCCGTCAAATGTAAATTATGTAAATAATGTTTTGAAAGTAATTTGAATAAGGTGGGATATCAGCATTGGGTATTCTAGGGCCATTCTTTGTATACCAAACTGTCACTGGGGACGCTCATCTAAACTTGCTGGCGGAATCCATCGTTCCATGTGTCAAAGAGCAGTTAGATGACGAAGAGATTTACCTTTAGCAAGGTGTTGCACCTCTCCATTACCATCATGATGTAAAGACCTATCTTGATGCAATTTTTTCGAACAGATGAATTGGTCGAAGAGGTTGTGTTAAATTCCCTGCTCGTTCACCAGACATCCCTTCAATGGACTTCTTTTTATGAGGATATCTCAATGGTAAGATTTACCGCTGAAACCAGCAAGAGTCGATGAGCTGAGAGAGGAAGTTCAAAGACAATGTCCTGCGGTTCCAAATAGAATTATTCGTAGCGTTTTTAAATCCATAGATCAGCAGTATCGGTTGTGTTTGGAGAGTTGTGGTCGTCAGTGTGAACATTTATGAAAATGCATTTATCTATTTTGCGTTTAACCATTAATCATTGTCAATAAACAGTGTATTTATTGTTGTTTAAAGAGCGAGTTTTTTTACCATGTAATTGGGAATTTGAACCATTAATCTTGTTTCTAAGTCAATAAACACCGAATTGTCATTTAAAGTATGAGTACATTTTGGGGGACACCCTCTGTGTGTGTGTGTGTGTGAGAGAGAGAGAGAGAAAGAGTGAGTGGACATAAGAAAGAAAAGGGCACAACGTATTTTGTAGGAGTCACAGTTTGATACGGTTTGATGCGACTTAAAATTTTGCAGGCCTCTAACAGAAGCCCGTCTCTTTCAAATTGCTGTATATACACCAATGTGTTGAACTAGAATATCAGTGAAATAAAGAACATTGACAAGAAAATTCGTAAGCTGCTGACTTGCAATAAGATGCGCCAACCGAAGGTAGACGCGTTTTTTCACAGAGCCCAAGGAGATCGAGGTTTGATTTAGTTTGAAATCTCTCACAAAACCGCCTCAATTGGACTGGTCAAATATCTTGAAACCTCTAAAGACTGGATCCTAAAATTCGTTGGAAGTCAGGAGAGGCGTAAGAAACACATTCCGTCATGAAGGAGAGCAAAACATTTGCTATTGAGTTTATGCATAATACCCTGGCTGACCAGAATGGAAGTGCGGCAACTGTTGTTGCAAAGGTGGTGATTAATGAATTATAACTGATTAATGAATTCAGTTATAACCCAGAGGAGGATATAACTTTTGCATCATACTATAGAAGGTACAAAGAAACTTTTAAGCAAGATTGCAAATCATAGATGTACGAACAAAAAGTAAGATTGTTATCGCAAAAATTAGCTCCGTTAAAGCATGAACGTTACTGTAATTTCATAATGTTCAAAAAACCCAAGTAAATTTATTTTAGAGAAACAACAGAATTACTAACATATTCAGTGATAAAATTTCTCTGTTTAACACTTAAATGGAGTGTTAGAATATAATTAAAAAAAAGAGATGATAATCGTATCACATACGCAGGAACAGTCAACAGGATGTGTGAAAGTTTTAAACTCAAAGAACTTACACCTGAGATGTTCAAATGTCTTACAAGGCCTTACAGCAAGCGAAGATACAGAAACTGGGGCAAAAATTCTTTCTAAATTGGAACCAAAATCTCACTGTTCATGGCAGAAGTATGCCAAAGAATGGTAAACCTGAAACATGATGTAGAAAAAAATCAAGAAAAGGATTCCTCAAAAATACAGATATGCCGACCAGAAAAGTACAACTAAAACAAATCACCATGTTATAATCTATGTTATGGATGAGGGGGCATACATTTCAGAAAAGACTGTCCATTTAAAAATCAAAAAGTTACAGTTGCAAAAGAATTGGTCACAAGAGTTCACACTGCAGAACAAAATTACGAAGGTCAAACGTTAAAAATCTTCTCAGCAGAAACAAAAATCGACTCTCAAATATTCGTAAAAATAAATGGAATATGTATTAAACTTCAATTGGATACTGGAAGTGATATTTCAATAATAAATATGGACACATGGAAGAAAATAGGGAAACCTATGTTAAGAAAAACAGTGAAATCTGCACGTAGCGTGACGGGCGATAAATTACATTTCATAAGCGAAATGTTGATTAATGTCACATTTCGAGGGAAAACATACAAGGCTAAAGTCTTCGTCTTTAAAAATGCCACTGACATATTTGGTACCGAATTGTTAGAATTATTCAATTTAAGGGACCATAAATCCCTATTGTAAAACGTAAATGGTTGTCCCTCTGAAAATAATTCGTCTGGAGAGTTAAAGAGAAATATTTTAATATGGTTCTGCTAGTATTCTCGGACAAACTAGGTATGTGCACAAAGACTGAGAGCCCATGGTCCAGGATACATATCGAAAACGCTGGACCAGTGAACGTCGCATACTATATAATCGTTGTGGATAGCTATACAAAGTGGCCAAAAGTATGCAGATGTAATAAACTCACAGCAAAGACAGCAATAAATTTCCTACTCGAGTTATTTGTTCGATAAGGTGTTCCTGACACGTTAGTTTCAGATAATGGAACACAATTCACGGGATATGAATTAAGAAATTTCTTCAAAATACATGCCATAAAGCACATCTTCACCCCACTCTACCACAGTAGTTTGAACGGGCAGGCAGGAAGATCTTTCGGCACGTTCAAGAGAGCTCTAAGAAAAGCTAGGAACGAGAGTATATATCAGGCTGAGTAAAAAGCAAGCAACGCTTTGAAACATGAAATTCATCACGATATATTTCAGTAAAGCGGAAATTTTATTCATCAAACTAAGTACCATTACAATCAACACATCTTTTCAAACGAAAACAAGCTTGTTTATTCCAGTAACATAAAAATCTGGAGTTCTGGAGCGGATGAACTCTTTGAATGCACTTTCAGCATCAGTTTGATTTTTGAACTCCTTCTCTCACAGGAAACTCTCAAGTTGCCTGAAAAGTGGTAGTTGACAGGAGAAAACTCCAGAGGATATGTTTGGTGAGGAAGAACTTCGTAACGAAGTTCCCTCAACTTCTAGAGCGTCATTAGTGAAACGTGTAGTCGAGCATTGTCATGAAGAATGATTGACTCTCTTCTTTTGACAAGTCTGGGACGGAGGAGTAGTAGATCTTTCTCAATGACAGTCTTTAATTGACCGTAATTGATGACAGTTGGGCGTCCACTATGTTCACGATCTTCAAGGCTCAGGTCATTTCCTCACCAAACATTTCGTTGATATCGCAAGCAGTTTCAGCCGCTTTACGTCCTTTTTTGAAGTTGAATAGCAAAATTACTCGAATATTGCGCTCAGTTTCATTTCCGATGATTGTAGCAACGGTGAAAAAAATATCAGTGTTAATTTATTGATGCATTTGGACACGTCTATGTCTGTATTATCAGACAATTTATTTTTTAAATGTTTTTAAAAATTTCAAACTCTGCAAAAATCTGGTACAATTTCTTCATGGTTCAAAACGTTGCTTACATTTTACTCAACTTGATAGAACATCAAATCCAAATACTAATTCAGGAAAAGTCCCCAGCGCGTAAAATAAAATCGATCTTCGATAAATTATTGCCAGGAAAAAAATACATATAAAGGAAAGACAAAAAATACATTTGAAGGGATTATAAGAAATATTACAAAACATTGAAATTACAAAAATATAGAAGAAGGTGGGGAGGATGGCGGTAGAATCAAAAGATTAGGCAAGATGATGCATTTATTTAAAGGACAACATTTGGAACAAAAGAGACACCTTCACCAGTTAAAGATGAGATATTCAGAAGGGTTAATATCAATGAAACTCTTCTATGATATGTTTCAAGTGCCAGTACCGAGAGATATTGAACCCCGTAGAACTAGCTTCGGAAAATGAAAACAGACTGAATATATGGAAGTATTAAATTTTCAAAAAAATGTATTAAATTTTCAAAAAGAAAACAAGAGTGAAAACATGAGTGTTTCGTACAAGGAAAAGAAAAGTGCTGTGTACAATGAGCAATACTACCTTAAAAATCGGGCAACAATTAAGATACAACAGCTAAAAAAAGTGGGAGCGGAGCTGGAAAGAAAAAAATTAAAAGAAAAGAAATTCCACTTTCTGACAGTAGTCGGAATCTCAAAAGGAGAGGTGTTGTGATGAGAGTAACGACACCCCTTTGCGAGTGAAATACTGATGCGAGTGAAATACTGATCCTAGTAAGTTAGAGGATCAGAGTTTGGAGTTGAGTGAAGTTTGTGTCGGAAGGTGTCGGTTGGTTAGTTCACAAGGAATATTGATTGTTGATTCGTAAAGAGATTTATTAGTTCGTTACATTGTTGTTACTGTTGTCTGGTTATCTTATTTATTGTACGTAACAATTTACGTTATAATACAATGGGTACGGAGCTCGGAGCTAAAGGCAGAGAACAAAGGCTTCATCTTAGGTGTTCAAGATCAAAGCTTATTGACCAGGACTTACCAAGCCAATATGATGTAAAATTGAGTGGATCCAAAGTGCCGATTCTACAAGGATGAGATTGAAAGAGAGGACCATCTGCTCTCCGAGTGTAAAGTTTTAGCATCAGTGGAGTATAAATCAAGAGATAACAGAGTTGGACAATATCTGCACTGTCGGCATTATAAAATCAAAACTGCTGACAAATTTTATAAGCACCACTTTGAGGCTGTAACTGGGGGAGAAAATGTAACGATTCTATGGGACTTTTCAGTACACACAGACAGAACCATCAAGTCCAATAAACCGAAAATTGTTGTGAAAGACAAAAGCAATAAAGTCTGTTTATTGATTGATATGAGCGTCCCTTGTGATCATAATATATTTTCACAAAAGAATTTGACAAGCTCAGAAAATATACAGATCTGATCATTGAAATCGAAAAATAAAGTGGCATTTCAGGACGGTTACAATACCAGTGATTGTAAGAGCAGTTGATCAAAACAGGAAATGAAAATTATTTGAGAATGATCCATGGTTTATCACCGATGCAAGAAGTGCAAAAGACCTTCTTAACTTTTAAAGTGCACGTATTGAGAAGAACATTGAAAGGGAAGAATGCTACTGCTATTAAGCCCTAGCATACACCGTTTCCAGTTGGCCATTCTTCCCTTTCATGGGACTGCCACAGTAAGCTGGCAACATACCGTCACATTATACTTATTATTGTTGTTATTTGCAACTTCACCAGCACTACCACTTACAACAAATACTACCTACTTCAGAGCAATACACACAAGCAACACAAATCTTGTGACACATCTTAGAGACAAAACAGATATCACAATAATAATAACAATAATAATAATAATAATAATAATAATAATAATAATAATAATAATAATAATAATAATAATAATAATAGAGATATAGACTTGGATACAGCAATGAACCCTAATAAATTAGCTAACGTACGAAGATACATTCTCAAAGCCAAAAAAATATCAGAAATAGAAATAGAACATTTAAAAGAAAAAATACACCAGGAAAATGTAGATAGAAGCCACACAACAATGCCCAATAATAAAACACTGAAACTGTAAAACACGAAGACAAACGCAACATTCCCAACAAACACGATGTAAACAACGAAGGGGAGCCTAATGATTATGATAATATAAAAAATAAAATAATCAAAGAACTGAAAACCACAGAGCCCAAAATGGACCACCGACCATACCTCCCAAGAATAAAAATAAACGCAATAACAACACCAATTATAAACAACATAAAGCTAGCCGTCACTGAACTAGCCACTGAAACAAAAAGTGATATCACTGAACTAAATGACTTGATATACGCAGCAGCCACTGCAGCCACAAAAGAAGCTGGATACTCACCCAAACCCGCCCAAACAGGAGTACCACCACCCAAACAAACCCTGTGGATAAATAACATCCAAAACAAAATTAAAAAATTAGAAAAGACCTGTCGATTCTTAATGAAATCAGCAAACAAGCAACGCTACTAAGCATCAAAAAGAGAACAAAAATGCTCCGCAAATATAACATCACAGAAAAAGATTTGCCGGAGATAAAAGAAAAGCTGAAGCAAGATATCCTTGCCAAAGCTCAAAGGATCCGCCGGTACGAGAAACGCCAACGCTTCTTTGAACAGAACAAAAAGTTCAACTCCGACCCCAAAAAGTTCTACCAAGAACTGGGCAAGAATAAAATAGAAGTCACTGCAGCACCAACGGCAGAAGAATTGGAAGAATTCTGGAGAGAAATATGGTCGGCGAACGAACAGCCAAAAAGAGGAGTATGAAAATAACAAACTCGGCATCTGAACAACTTTGGACCCCCATAACAACTGAAGAGGTCACCCAGGCACTGCAAAAACTAAGCAACTGGAAGGCACCTGGGCATGACAAGATCCCCAACTTCTGGTTCAAATATCTAATAGGAATGCACAAAAAGCTGGCTGAAAACTTTAACAACATACTAGCAGAGCCAGAGACAATGCCTGAATGGCTCACGAAGGGAAAACCATCTTAATTCCCAAATCAAATGAAACACAAAACCAGAAAACTACAGACCAATAACCTGCCTCCCTACTATGTTCAAGGCATTTACTGCAGTGATATCGCAAAGGCTGAACAAGCACCTGGACGAAAACAAACTGTTCCCAGAAGAGCAGAAAGGATGCCGCAAGGGCTCATATGGCTGTAAAGATCAACTAATGATTAATAAAGCCGTAACTGAAGACAGCCACAGAAAGAAGAAAGGCCTCAGTATGGCCTGGATTGACTACAAAAAGGCGTTTGATAGCATCCCCCACACATGGATCCTCGAAACACTAGCCATTAACAAAGTAGCACCAACAATCATAAAATTCATAGAGCACACTATGAATAAATGGCAAACAGTCCTACACCTCCAAACAAAAGAGGGACTCATGAAAACCAAAGACATCCCCATTAGAAGAGGAATATTCCAGGGAAACACGCTCTCTCCACTCCTTTTCTGCTTGGCACTGTCACCTCTATCTGATATGCTAAATAGAACTGGATGCGGATATAAATGTTACGGCAAAACGATCAGCCACCTTTTATATATGGATGACCTAAAACTATACGCTGCAACTGACAAACAGCTGGAAACACTATTAAAGACAGTTCATGGATTTACCAAAGAATAGATATGAAATGTGGATTAGAAAAATGCGCCAAAGTAACCATGAAAAGAGGAAAACTAGTTAAGAGTAACAACATCACACTAGATAAACCAATGAAATAAAAGAATTAGACCAAAGCCAAACTTACAAATACTTAGGAATCCATGAACTGGATAAGACAACACACACCAAAATGAAAGAGAAAATAAAAAAAGAATATTATAGACGAGTTAGATCAATACTAAAAACAGAGCCCAATGCTAAAAACAAGATAATAGGTATCAACACTTTAGCTGTCCCAGTTATAAGTTACAGCTACAATATCCTTAACTGGACACGAAATGAACTGTCCAAAATAGACAGGAAAACAAGAAAAATACTGACAGGATCTAGGATGCATCACCCAAAATCTGACATAGAAAGACCTATATATACAACATATAGAAGGTGGTAGAGGCTTATACAGCTGGAAAACTACTATAAAATAACCACCATAGGATTGCAAAAATACCTACTTCAGAAGGAAGGAAAATTGATCCAGATAGCAGCAAAACACGAGCAAAACAAAAAACTGTTATCAGTATTTAAGGAAGCTGACAAATTCAAACAAGAAATCATACCACCTAATAAACACAAAGAAGAAGAAGAAGAAGAAGAAGATGAAGAAACAACAAAAGCTATAAAACAAATGAAATCCAAACTAAAAATAGAACAGCAACGAGCCATGATAAAACGATGGCAAGAAAAGCCCCTTCATGGTAAATACTGCACTAAACTAAACGCAAAAGAAATAGACAAAGAAAAATCCAGCAATGGTTGAGAAGCTCAGGACTCAAAGCAGAAACAGAGGGATTTTTAATTGCAGCACAAGACCAAAGCCTCCCCACCAGAAATTACCAAAAACATGTAATGAAAAGAAATATTACAAGTAACTGCAGAATATGTGGAGATGGAAAAGAAACAATAAATCATATTATCTCTAGCTGCCCAGTCCTTGCTAAGAAGGAATATATTCACAGACATGACAGCGTTGGAACCTACATACATTGGAAGCTATGCCCACATTATGGAATAACAACAGAAAAAAGATGGTATAGGCACACACCAGAAAAGGTCACAGAAAAGAGAAAGCAACCATACTCTGGGATATGCCGATACACACAGATAGAGAAATTAAGGCCAACAGACCAGATATAGTTGTCAGAGATCATGAAGAAGAAAAAATGCTTTCTAATTGATGTATCAATACGGCAGATGACAACGTGTCTCTAAAAGAAATGGAGAAACTCTCAAAATACAAAGACCTGGAAATAGAGATGACTAGAATGTGGAACCTGAAAACAGAAACAATTCCTATCATAGTAGGTGCATTAGACATGATAAAAAAATATTCAGACAAATACATAACAAAAACACCAGGACTTACAAACACATATAACATACAGAAAATTGCATTACTAGGCACTGCACACATCCTACGCAGAACACTTTCCATA
>NW_021828319.1:0-5000 GCF_006345805.1 Octopus sinensis
TACATTTGTGTCTATATATGTATGTATACAACACACACACACACACACACACACACACACACACACATATACAGATATTGTATTATTTATACATACAGATGCAGAATTCTTCTAATTACAGAACAAGACTTTGGTCAATGCTGTTAATATAAGAAACTCTTATTAAAAACGGTTTTGATTCGACGCAAAGGCAATATTTTTTTGAAAGAAACGAGAATATCTTTTCTTAGAGCAGAAATGGCAGAGCGCCAAAGAAATATTATTTTTTAATGTCTAAATGCCTAAGATAAGGAATCGTTAGGATCGGATGTTGTTTTAATATCAATAAATAATGCTGTCTATCGATCTCACCAGCACAAAGATGAAAGACATAACAGACTAAGAGACTTACCTCTACTATGTTGCTGGATTCTATGTAATCCTCATTAAGTCAAGAGATGTGTATGTGTGTTACCTGTAAAACAGTAGAAACACGCGTAAGAATTATTTTTCAGAATTATGTGTCAGCCAATATGGAATTGTCTCCTTTTTATCCCAGCTCTCATTCTGTTTCATATGCATACATACATACATACATACATACATACAAACATACATACAGACAAACATACATACATACATGCATACATACATGAATACATTCGTACAAACTTGGATGCTTTCATACATAGGGACGTGCTTACCCCGACCCCGTATATATATATATATATATATACACACACATACATTCATAGATACACACATATATTGATTTGTTTATAAATATAAACATACATACATAAATGAATTGTATAAGATGCGGATTCATAGAATCATGCAGTTATCACAGAAAGCTCCTCTTGCGGATTCGGCTATCAGTTTACACAGTAATCAATTACAAAGAAATACAATGAAGAGTGTCCGTGTAACTGAAAATCCTGAAAACCCAAACGATGACATTATTTCGTGAGGAGTATAGAAAATCATAATTTCAGGAGGTATGAGAGGTGAATATATATCTATTTATCCATGTGTGTATGTAACCATGATGCTTCGGTGTATGTGATGAGCTAGCTTTATTTTCATTAATTTGTGAGTATATAATCGTATTGTATAATGCTGAGTATACATACTTATGCAAACATGTACGTATAATTTCTTCCTGACTGAAATTAATACTGCATAAAGAAGGTTGTGAAACGGCTGTAATCCTATGGAAGTCATGAGGATTAAGTGAACATATATATTCCTTTTCATACCTCCTTACTTTATGTTTTTTACATATACACATAAATACATAAATTCACAAGTTTATTACATGCAGTTCCATACATACAAACATGCATTCATACATAATTATATACCTAGACACATACATGGATATATATACGACGGGGTGCTGTAAAGTTCCTGATTTTAAGGGTATCGCAGAAGGCTTGGTTGGAGGCCCAGCTTTTCGAGTTCTTTTACAAGGCTTAGAAAAGCTGAAGGACGGCTGTAATAAGTGTATGTGTCTGAGAGGGAAATATGTTGAATAAAACCATAATTAACTGATCCTCCTATATTTTCTTTTACCAAAAGCCAGGAACTTTTCAGCACCACTTCGTATATATATATATATAATATACGTAGATGCAAACATACATATATGATTGGCACTAACTTTACTGTTACTACTGGCAGCCTAAAAAAAGAATTATTTCGCGTTCCATCGAAAGTTTATAAAATTCTCACATGTTAACAACATATAATTATCGCTGGTAAGATTAATGTTATTAAAGTGGACTAAGAAATTAGGATTAGTAAAGTTTATTTGCCAACAGAACGTGGCAGTCCTATAAAGGACGATGTTACTGTTGTTTTAGCCCCAAGAAAACAGTTTGTGTCCGAATAGCATTTGCAAGGGAGATCATCGTTTCCATCTCTAGCCTTACGTGATACTCACAGACCCGGGTTCCCGAATGATTACCCGTCCTCAGTGTGAGATAACCACCGGCTAGTGATGAACGCTCTATCCACTCGCGAATACTATATATTTTTTAAGCGACACACAGTCGTTGATCTCGTATAGAGAAAAACAACTCGTTTTAAATTTCTGTGCGAGAGATATACCGTAAAAGTACCAAATAGTAAAGTTTATGCTTTGGTAAAATGGTAAATCTAGAGGACATGTGGGTTCGTGTCCCACGGGTAGTTTTCAACTTTTCTTATTCTGGGGGCTTTTTCAATCCTTTGTTTATATGCTACTGTCTATAGCTTTCTGGGTGTACTTCGAGAATCAATATTCCAAAAAAAATGTTATTTCACGTTCTCATGAGAGTTCATAAAGTCCCCATGACGTCAGCGACACACACACATGTATATACGTGCGCGCGCATGTTTGTACTCAGGTTATTTGTGCGCCCGTTAAGTTAGAGTGTATGCGAGTCGAGTGGATTCTATAATAAAACTGATATTAGACATTATGAATACTAATTAACATTATTTGATACATGTATCATAATCTATATAAGCCACATCGCAGAATGACGCAAGCGCACACACAAACACACATACACGCACATACACACACACACACACAAACACACACAAACACACACACACACACAAACTCGCACACAGACACACAGGGCACATATATACACACATATAAATAAATGGCCGTTAATTCATTTCTTCATTATTATTAGCGCTTTCGCTCCTCTCTAGAACTTGCCAAATACAATTTTGTGAATGTCCAACTGGCTTATTCATTTATATAAAACATATGTTTTTTGTAGGGGTGGGGTTGTTTAGAAGAGAACATTGTTTTTGTTTTTTGGCGTGAGGTTCCAAGGCGATGGAGATGGATAGATAGAAATGTAGGTAGGCAGATAGATATATAGATAGACAGATGGATAGATAGATAGCTAGTCAGACGGATAGACAGATGTGTAGAGGGAAAGAGAGAGAGAAAGGGTATCCACCTTCCTATTCACCATTCATTCATTCATTTAATTATTTTTCCTTACCTAACACTCAACACACACACACACACACACACACACACACACACACACACACACACACACACACACACACACACAAAGTAATGTAATAAAACATTACAGAGGATATATCTATATATATAAAACTGTAGTTGTGTGAGTGTCTGTCCCCTTCGATTTAGATTCCTAACTACTCCCACATTTTGCGGTGCAGTTTAACCAAATTCGGTATTTATAGTCGTGATTCATATCGAGCCCCCGTCTGAGTATTAGCGCGCGTCTACGATGAGTCTACGATTTAAAAAATAATTTAACATCATTTTTTATTCCCTTTTAATGCATAATTTTTCGTGTGTCGATGACGGCGGAGTTGGCGTCCATGGTCACACCTGCACCTGTCTGCTTCTCCCCCTTCTTCCCTCCCTCGTGAAGCTGTGGGGAAGGGAGTGTAAGGAAATCAACGTCGTTAAAGCGTTGTCAGGAGACCAGCGTTCTTTTAGAACAACGACTTCATGGCTTGAAGACACCAAAACAGAAATGGCTAAGAAAGCCCGAATTGGCATCTATAAGGGAAGTAACTCTCTAAAAATGCTTATATAGTTATTTCCCTTACAAACCCGAGCAACGTCGGGCGATACTGCTAGTTATAAATAAAGATTATTTATGAATTTATCAATGGCCAAACATGTTATCATGAAATGCAAATAAGAAGAATGTTTATAATTATGAACAAGTCACAATTATAACTAAGAGGGTTAAAAAATCCCATACATGTTAAAAATAGCAACCAAAACCGCTCTAAAGCCATTATATCAATCATATTATTTCTCCTCACGATACAAACGTTTTTCTTCTGTAAATATATATATATATATTTACAAATGTCAGCTCACATTTACACTCAAGATTTGCCAAGAAAATCCATTGAAAGATATGTTAATATATATACGTGTGTATGTGTGTATGTGTGTATGTGTGTATGCGTGTGTGTGTGTGTGTGTGTGTGTGTGTGTGGTTGTGTGTGATATATGTATATATTTTATAGTTTACAAATACGAAAATAGCAGAGAAAAAAATATCATGTGCAAAATCAGATTAAGATCAAATCTGAAACGAAAAGGAAAAGAAACGTCGGAAAAATTGCATCATCATCAACAACACTATAATAATATAATAATAATAATAATAATAATAATAATAATAATAATAATAATAATGATAATAATAATAATAATAATAATAATAATAATAATAATAATAATGATAATATGAAGAAGGAGGAAGGAGAGAAGAAAAAGGTGGTGTAGGCATGTGGGGTTTAAGGTGAAGTAGAGTAAACATAAGATGATAATTGTCAATTTTTTTGTCAATACTGTTGTGATTCCAGCTTTTCTTTACACAGAAGGTGGAATGTAGTAATGGTAGTAGAAGTGGTGGTGGTGGCGGTGGTAGTAGTCATATAGGTGCAGTGGGGGGTGAATGTGATGGGGTAGATGGGGTGAGTGTGAAGTTGTATTTGCGCGTTTAAGGATGGGTTGGTGGTTGTGGTGGTGATGGTGGTGGTAGTGGTTGTGGTGGTGGTGGTTGTGGTGGTTGTGATGGTGGTGGTGGTTGTGGTGGTAGGGTTTGTGGTGGTGGTGGTTGTGATGGTAGTGGTGGTTGTGGTGGTAGTGGTTGATGTGGTGGTGGTAGTTGTGATGGTAGTGGTGGTTGTGATGGTGATGGTTGTAGTTATGGTGGTAGATGTGGTGGTGGTTGTGGTTGTGGTGGTGATGGTGGTAGTAATTGTTGTGTGGTGGTTGTGATGGTGGTGGTGGTTGTGGTGGTAGTGATTGTGGTGGTGGTGGTAGTTGTGATGGTAGTGGTGGTTGTGATGGTGATGGTTGTAGTTATGGTGGTAGATGTGGTGGTGGTTGTGGTTGTGGTGGTGATGGTGGTAGTAATTGTTGTGTGGTGGTTGTGATGGTGGTGGTGGTTGTGGTGGTAGTGATTGTGGTGGTGGTGGTGGTTGTGATGGTAGAAGTGGTTGTGGTA
>NW_021828320.1:0-7500 GCF_006345805.1 Octopus sinensis
CACACATCACACACACACAAACACACACACACAACACATATAAATATATATATGATATTATATATATATTATATGTATAAACACATATATAGACTACTATACATACACTTATTCTTACATATATATGTATAACTACATATATATATATGTTATATATATATATATATCTATATATATATATATGTATATATATATATATATATATATATATATTATAATATATATATGTATATAATATATACATACATATATATCTATATGCACATATATACAAATCTCTTTTTGTGTTCCCATGAAGTTTTATGAAATAAAGTTTCTGCTGAAGGACACTTGTAATATTTGTAATGCCATATAGATTTTTTGTACAAGGAAATCGGCAATTGACAACCTTTCCTTGTCAAAATATACATACATGTATGTACCAATATAAACATACATACATACATACATGCACACACACACAACATATATATATATATTATATATATATATATATATTTATATATATATATATATTTAATATATATATATATATATATATATATATATTATACATATATATACATATATATACATATATATATTATATATATATATATAATATATATATATATATATATTATATATATATATATAATATATTTATGTGTGTCTGCTCGTATATATATATATATATTATATATATATATATATATATATATATATATATATTATATATATATATATAATATCATATATATATATATATATCATATATAATATATATCAGATGAGTAAAATTTAATCAACGATTTGAAAGATGAATTTCATCAAAATATATTTCAACAATGCGGAAATTTCATTCATCAAAGAAAGTACTATTACAGTCATCACATGTTCAGTTTTTCAACGAGTTACAAGTTTGTTTATTCCAGTAAGATAAAACACTGGATCGCTGGAGCTGATGAACTCTTTGAACGCACTTTCTGCGTCTGTTTGATTTTTGAACTCCTTCTGTCGTAGAAGATCATCAAAGTGCTTCAAAACTTGGTCGTCGTTAGGAGAAATGTTTGGGAAATAAGTTGGGTGAGGAAGAACTTAGTAGCCAAGTTCCCTCAACTTCTGGATTGTCGTTTGTGAAACGTATGGTCGAACATTGTCATGAATGATGATTGGCCCTCTTCTGTTGACCAGTCTGGGATGGAGGAGAAGCAGTTTTTCGGTCATTTTGGCAACTTCATGGCAATATGTTTCTGCATAATGGTTTTTCCGTGATTTAAGAAGTTATTGTGGATGAGTCCAGCAGTACATCACCAAATAGTCACCATAACCTTCTTTTTGAAGAGCTTGGGTTTAGGGAAGGTTTTCGTTGCGCAGAACTTTTTTTTTTATTAATGTATAGAATCCACTTTCCATCGCAAGTTACAAGTCGGTCGAGAAATGGATCGGTCTATTTAATATATTATATATATATATATATATATATATATATATACACAAAATAAGAAAATGGAGAGACACACCTTAATCGATAATCAACTACCCGATAATACCCAATCACATAATTTATTAACGCACTACATATGAACATCAAGGTCAAACATAGTAGTACAGAACAAAACAATACACATCAAAGAGTAATATGATACAATAAGTACAATATGTATAAATAAATATAAATAAATATAAATATAAACTACATCTTACAGCTGTTTCAGCCATGTAGATATGGGTTATCCCATGTTATCCCATGGTGGGTTGCACTCACATCCCCTATCTCATTTGTCATTTACATATATATATATATATATGTAAATATACACTTTTATATTCAGTTAGGTATATCTATACAATCAATAGATGAAATCCAGAAATTCTTGGTATAGAACACTTTGTAGCGCTCACACGATTCGAATTTAGAATCCGATGTTTTTACGAGGCACCAATTCTTCAAAGTGAGAGGATTTCAGGTGAGCAGATATGAAAGCAATTATGCAATTTACGCAAATAATCTACTTAGTTTATCGTTTTCGTTTGCCAAACCGCTCAGTTACGAAATCGTAAAGAATCTAGCATTGCTTCTGAAGCAGGGCTGAGACACAAACTCAAAGTCGCACACATACATATAAACACACACATACACACATATCTACTGTAACTCATACTCTATGTGGAATAACTATATAAATGGTGGTTAAAAAAACTCGCTGTGCAAGACATCTTGGTCGTCCACTGTCTCTGTCTCCATCTCCAGTTGTCTTGACCTGGTCTTGCTACTGAATTGAAGATGGTCGCGAACGAGAGAGTGAAGCTGGCAGCACGTAACTCAACTCCACTTTAGACAAGGTGATCGCATAAGCCATCAGCAATCCATAATGGTGACCATATGACACTCTAGGCGGCGAGCTGGCAGAAACGTCAGCACACCTGGCGAAATGCATAGCGGTATTTCGTCTGCCGGTACGTTCTGGGTTCAAATTCCGCCGAGGTCGACTTTGCCTTTCATCCTTTCGGGGTCGATAAATAAAGTACCAGTTTCGCACTGAGGTCGATGTAATCGACTTAATACCTTTGTCTATCCTTGTTTGTACCCTCTATGTTTAGCCCTTTGTGGGCAATAAAGAAATATATATGACCCTCGTCACACCACCGGATGAATACGGTGGTATTTTATTCTTGTACCTGATTGAGATTTGAACTACGAACCACTGATTCAGTACAAATAGTAACACAATCTTCATCATAAATAAAGTTTCAAAAATGTTCAGTTATTTCTTAGAATAAATATATTAATGATTAATGATTTATGGGACATTGTGGGGCAATGACCAATGACGAATATGATAACAATAGGGTTTTGGTCTGTATTGTATGAGAAAAACTAAAATCGTGGTTTCTTCTTCAAAAATTTGTGCTTCACAACAGTTTTAACGGTTCTCATAAATATTGTTTGCACTGATGAGAGGGCAGTCGACTATAAACAGATTCAATTTTAGACCAACAAACACTTCTTCATTTTTCTCCCTCCTTTTCCTATACCTCCTTCTCCTCTTCCTTTCTTTCTTTCTTTCTTCTCTCTTTCCTCCTATTTTATGATCATGATCATCATCATCATCGTCTTCGTTGTCATCGTCCTCCTCATCACCTTCACCTCGCTCTCATCCACTTCATCATCATCATCTTTTTCTTCTTTTTTTCTTCTCCTCCTCCCCCCCAATTTCTTTTTCTAAGTCTTCTTCTTCTTCTTCTTCTTCTTAATTATTATTATTATTATTATTATTATTATTATTATTATTATTATTATTATCATTATTATTATCATCATCATCATTATCATCATCCACTTCATCTTCGTTGTCATCGTCCTTCTCATCCCCTCTGCTTCGCTCTCATCTCCTTCCTCTTCATCATCATCTTTTTCTTCTTTTTTACTTCTCCACCTCCCCTCCGACTTCTTCTTCCTCTTCTTCTTCTTCTTCTTCTTCTTCTTCTTCTTCTTTCTTCTTCTTCTTCTTCTTATTATTATTATTATTATTATTATTATTATTATTATTATTATTATTATTATCGTCATCATCATCAATATTATTATCATTGTTAGTATTATTATCATTATTATTATTATTATTATTATTATTATTATTATTATTATTATTATTCTCCAGTATTTTTCGTCTTTTAAACTGATGAAGCAGGAAGCAGCGTAGCATTTCTCGATCCTCGCTTTTTGGCTCTCCCCAAATTATTATTAATTACTTAAGCACTGATCCGGAAAATCATAATGGCTATTAGTACTACCTTAAAGTTCTTTAAGTCGATGAGGACAAAACTGAAATTCCAGCTAGAACTAGTTCCAAAGAATGATTTATGTCAATACAAGATAATTTCTTTGTTTGATGACAATTTATAAAAGTTCGGTTAAACGGAAACCAACGGTGAAGCTAATAAGGCCAACCAATGGTTTCATATAATTGGTGAAGTCTTCTGTTGGTTATTTATCTATTTGGGGGTGGGTCAAAGTTCAAGCAGAAGCTCTCTTAATATCTTATCTTTCGCTTGTTTCAGTCACTGGACAGCGGCCAATCTGGGATAATGCCTTTCAAGGGTTTTAGTCGGGCAGTTCGAACCTGTTTACCCTCTTTACTCTATTTTACTTGTTTCAGTCTGCGGCATGCTGGAGCACCGCCTTTAGGCGAGCAAATCGACCCCAGGACTTATTCTTTGTAAGCCTAATACTTATTATATCGGTCTCTTTTGCCGAACCGCTAAGTGACGGGGACATAAATACACAAGCATCGTTTGTCAAGCAATGCTTGGTGGGGAAATCAACTCACCTCACTCACAATGTAGCGGTTGGGCCTGAAATATAGTAGAAAATACCTACCCAAGTAGCGGCTCAGTGGGTCCGAACCAGAAATCACGTGGCTGCAAAGCAAAATTCTTAACCTCACAACCAAGCCTTCACTTAATCATATAAAATTCATATGTAAGATTTGATAGTGCCCGCTTATCGCCAATTTGGACAATGTTTCGAAACAAGGAAACGCACAAAGATAATAAAAGCATTGCATAATGTTATGGCCAAGGCTAGGATGCATCTGTTCAAAGGTTTGCTAGATCAAGTTTGACCTGAAGTGAACTACAATGTCAGTAACCAAAGTTAAATAAGAAACCACGTGTGTAGTCACTAAAGTTTGGAAGCAAACAGGCTCATTCAAGTCACATTCTGCCGTCTAGAAAAACAATAACCTCGGGCGGTTACACAGGATAAGGTATTGGGTTGTCCGGAAAGTTCGTGCCGATTTATATTAGCTTATCTTTCCACTTATTTTAGAATATGGTTGAGTCCATAAAATAGGATTTGACTACACCGCCATTTAGAGCACAGTTTAAGCGATCTTTTTGTCTTGAAATAAACTGAATAATGACATACGTACATACATACATGCATACATACATACATACATACATACATACATGCATACAAACATACATACATACATACATACATAAATGCATGCATATATACATACATACAAACGTACATACTTACATACATTAAATATATATGAGCATGTCTAACTATGCAACTATATGCATAGGAATACATATATATAAAACATACATACATACATACACACATATATATACATACATACAAACACACATGCATACATACATACATAAATACAAAAATGCGCTGTTGTTGATGTTGAAATTCCAATAAAGGAGCCTTGGATCTAGGTTAGAAACCGGTTCTTTCTCTATTGGCAAGAAATCTTGAAATAAGCTTAATAATGGCATACATACACAAATATCCTGTTTGTGTTGCTGAACTTGCAATGAAGGAACTTTGGATCAAGGTTAGAAACCGAATCGTTTTCTATTGACTACAGATCAAGATATAAAAGTGAATGGATGACATACCTACATACATACATACATACATAACATAGAAATATGAAGTTCAAATATGAGAGGCCAGATATCGTCCTTTGGGACTGACAAGAAAACGTACGTCTCGTCATAGATGTCAGCCGCACTGGTGATGTGAATATCAAAGAGAACGAATATAACTTTGGACAACTGCTTCGAAAAAATCCCAGCTTTGGAAACGAAATTATAAATTCACATTTATGCCAATAATAAATGGTGCGCTTCGTCTTGTGAGTAAAATGCCTAAGTGACAGTCTGGATAAACCTGGCGATTTTCTAAGAACGGAATCACACGTTGCATCGGTGGTGGTGGTGGCTATGGCTGGAGAAGAAGCTGTGTTGACAGTAACACTTCATTGTTAGTGGTGATGAAAGCAGCAGCAGAGGAAGCAGTAGTAGCAGCAGTAGTAGTAGTAGTAGTAGTAGTAGTAGTAGTTATATTTAAGGCTAAGATGGCTGTGTTGACATTAGTGGTGGTGGTGGTGGTGATGGTGGTGATGGTGGGGATGCTGGTGTTGGTGATGGTGGTGGTGGTGGTGGTAGTGGTGGTGTTGCTGGCGGCGGCGGAGTTAGTAGAATTGGTGGTGTTAATTGGTATGGCGATGTTGATGGTAGCGATGGTGTTAATTGTGATATTGTGAGTGTTGAATACATTTTCGTGCGTGTGACGACAGCGGTGGCAGCGGTAGCGGCAGTGGGGTGATGGCGGCGGAGACGGAAGTGATGGTGGCGAGCACCATCGTGGTGGTGGTGGTGGTGTGGTGGTGGTGTGGTTAATGATGGCGAATATGGGGGTGCTAGTGGTGTCGGTGATATGTTGTCCGATAGTAGTGATGGTGGTGGTGATGATGATGGTTATGGTGGTGGTGGTGCTGTTGCTGATGATGTTCTTACTGTTGGTTCTGGTGTTGTTGTTGTTCTTGTTACAGCTTCATGTCACGAAGAAGGCGCCGGCGACGTCGGTGATGGCGAACCATTCCATTTCCTTCAACAACCAATATTCATTCTGAGAAGCAATCAATTCCGAAAGTAAATACCTAAGTATCATTTATGAATGACCAGTTTAACGGTAATAATGTCCATTTAATAGGTTTTAATTAATTTCGAATGTCATCAACGTAAATTAATTTAATTTCGTAATTCGTACCAAAACAGTCGAACATTGAAACATGATGTTTCCGTATTTTAAATGAATTCCGTTCATATACTTTTAATTACTTTTTAATATTTTCGTTTTGATCATGATACCATTTGTTTCTTCGTTTATTGGTTTTTACTTAAGTTTAAAATTAATTAAATATTTAGAGGAATTTTATTAACGTTGAACGAACCAATAACGGAGACTCCATCTTTTATCTTTAATCTTACGCATGTTTCTGTTACTGGACAGCGGCCATGTTGGATCACTGTCTTGAACGCTTCAGTCCTACAGATCGATACCAGTAATTATTTGTTTCTTATTTTGAAGCCTGGTACTTATTCCATCGATGTCTTTTTTCGCACTGCTAAATAACAAGGGTGGAGGCTCAATGGCCCAGTGGTTAGGGCAGTGGACTCGCGATCGAAGGATCGCGGTTTCGATTCCCAGGCCGGGTGTTGTGTGTGATTATTGAGCGAAAACGCCTAAGAGATTCATGAGACTCCGACAGGGAGTGGTGGTGACCCCTGTTGTACTCTTTCACCACAACTTTCTCTCATTCTGTCTTCCACTTTCTTGATTAACGCTGCGATGGACTGGCGTCCCGTCCAGCTGGGGTGGGGACACATACACCACAGAAACCGGGAAACCGGGCCCATGAGTTGGCTAGATTTGAAAAGGGCGAAAAACATATAATGGAGCTAAACACACCAAGAGCATTTGTCAAGCAGTGGAAAAGGAAAACACATACACACGATCACATATATATATATGTATACACACACACGCGTACACACACTCACCCTTTCCCTCGCACACAACACATATATATATATATATATATATAGTTGAAAATTATAGAAAAATAGAAGACGTCAGGTGTATGAACAACAAGGAATTGTACTAGTCTGACGCTCGGGGAAATGAAACTGTCTTTTACGTTTCGT
>NW_021828321.1:0-8957 GCF_006345805.1 Octopus sinensis
CTCTCTGCCTATCAATTATTGCCTCTCTCTCTCTTTCACTCTCTGCACACATACATACACACGCACACGCACCTCTCTGTCTATCAATTACTCTTTCTCTCTCTCTCTCTCTCTCTCTTTTCACCCCTCTCTCTTTCTCTCCCTGTATACGCATGAGAATGGCCTGCTGAATATCACTTACAATATAAGAGTGAGCAATGAGAGCCGAGTCGCAAGTTAACATTTAATAAATTATATTAACTTGAGTCATTTATATATCACCTCTTTGTTAAAAATCCTTGGACAACTTTTTCCAGGTATTGTATTTTCAAATGTTTTGCATTTCGTTTTTGATTTTACCTTTGCTGCTTTTTTTTTGTTTTTTTTTTAATATCATCTCACAGTCTTTCCAGTTTATTTCAGTTTTTTAAACGCATATTTTATAATTAATGAATGAATGATAACGATTGATATCTCTCATGGGTCATTTATTTATATAATATAATATATATATATATATATATAAAAGTGTTGGGTTTCAAAGCATTTTGTCTTTGTTCTGTGTCATTAACAACTGAACCTGGTGGATGGGAGGGAGTACTGGTAAGCCCTGAATTTTTTTTTATATTTTTATATCGATGCAAAATGTGTATGCGCAGGTGCGTGTTTATGTCTGTGTGTGTGTGTCTGTGAGTACGTGTCCGTGTCCGTGTGTGTGTGTGTGTGTGTGTACCCGTGTGTGTGTGTGTGTGTGTATGTGTGTGTGTGTGTGTGTGTGTGTGTGTGTGTGTATGTGTGTGTGTGTACGTGTGTGTGTGTGTACGTGTGTGTGTGTGTGTACGTGTGTCTGCGCGTGTGTAGGTATCTATATCTCTTGCTGAAATTCTGAAATATGAACTTGCTTATAGAATACACACAAATAAGTGTACAGGCTCCCTTTCTCTCACTTTCCGTTCTTTTTCTTCTTTTTTGTTTTGTACCTCGTTACACACACGTGCACACACATACAGGCACAGACATACACACACACCTAATACACGCATACTTAAACTGACACACACTTACTTTCTCTCTCACTCTTTCTCACTCTCACTCTCTCTCACTCACTCTCTTTCACTAGCCTTCACTTCTCTCTCTTTCATTCACTCTCTCACATTATTAAATCTGTCTAATTAATCGCTCTTTTCTTTCTCTCTCTTCATCTCACCCAGTTTTACACGCACATGCTCATTTCATTTTGCTCTTTGCTCTACTATATTTGTTCTCCTGTTTCTCTTTCTCCTCTCCACATCATTGTCATCTGGCACCTCACATAAACACAGATGCAACATGAGCTAACGGTAGAGAGAGCCTTTCTTACGCGGTATTTCGTCATGATAACATAACAAATAAATTTTACTTAAATCCATCTCTAAGACCTTCAATAAAACGGGCGAAGTAAGGGCTTATTACATAATACAGTTTTATATATATTTCTTTACTACCCACAAGGGGCTAAACACAGAGGGGACAAACAAGGACAAGACAAACGGATTAAGTCGATTACATCGACCCCAGTGCGTAACTGGTACTTAATTTATCGACCCTTGAAAGGATGAAAGGCAAAGTCGACCTCGGCGGAATCTGAACTCAGAACGTAACGGCAGACGAAATACAGCTACGCATTTCGCCCGGTGTGCTAACGTTTCTGCCAGCTCGCCGCCTTTATACAGTTTTATATACATCATCTCTTAACACAGTAAATAAAATAAAATATTATACGGGATGGCTATGGATGGCATGCATTTCATCATAGGATTACTTACAACAGAACTGACCTGGGTTTAAATAACAACCACAGGATCAACAGTAAATATATTTGTATGGTAAAATTAATATTTTCTCAATAACTATAGATCATTGCTTTTAGGGAAAAAGAAATAAGTTTGAAATCTGCTCACATCTATACCCCGCGGTCCTTTTTTGTACACGTATGGAACTGTCTGGGAGAGAGAGAGAGACTCTCGGCATCTCTTATATGCAACGTAGCCGTGTGGTGGTGGTGGTGGAAGGAAATTTACGGAGGTTATTGTTAGTAATATTATACAAGCGAATCCAAACACACAGTCTTCAATGACGCAACGTTAAAGCATACCACCACCACCACCACCACCACCACTACAACTACTGCTACTACTGCTGCTACTACTAATTTTTTACAGAGGCGCAAGGGTCTGAAGTTTAAGGAAGGGGTTCTGTTTTGTCGATTTTTATCGACCCCAGAAAAATGATCACGCCGAGGGTCATCAACGAGATTTGAACACAGAACGCGACGAGCCAAAATAAAAAGTGTGAATGGCATACTGTCCGACTCTCAATAATAATAATAATAATAATATCAACAATCGTAATTATAATAATAATTCTTTTTATTAGAAGCATAAGGTTTAAAATCTTGGTTGAGGGTGAAACGCAAAATCGACCTCGGTGGAATTTGAACTCACAACGCAAAAACCTGTAGAAATGCCGCAAAACATTTTCTCCTACGTGCTCACGATACAGTCGCCGTCGTAATAATAATAATAATAATAATAAAGATAATAATAATAATAATAATAATAATAATAATAATAATAATTAATAATAATAATAATAATAATAATAATAATAATAATAATAATAATAATAATAATAATAATAATTAATAATAATAATAATAATAATAATAATAATAATAATAATAATAATAATAATAATGATCCTGTCTACTATAGGCACGAAGTCTGAAATTTTGGGGAGGGGGACAGTCGATTCCATCGACCCCAGTGCGTAACTGGTACTTATTTAATCGACCCCGAAAGGATGAAAGGCAAAGTCGACCTCGGCGGAATTTGAACTCAGAACGTAGCGGCAGACGAAATACTGCTAAGCATTTCGTCCAGCGTGCTAACGTTTCTGTCAGCTCACCGCCTTTGTAATAATAATAATAAGAAGAAGAAGAAGAAGAAGAAGAACAACAACAACAACAACAATAATAATAATAATAATAATAATAATAATGATAATAATAATAATATTAATAATAATAATAATAACAACAACAACAACAACAACAACAATAATAATAATAATAATAATAATAATAATAATAATAATAATCTTTTCTACTACAGGTACAAGGCCTGAAAATTTGTGGGTGGGGACTAGTCGATTACATCGACCCCAGTATTTCACTGATACCTAATTTATGGACCTCGAAAGGATAAAATGTAAAGTCGACACCGGCGGAATTTGAACTCAGAACGAAAAAGCCGGAAGGAATACCGCAAAACCGCCTTTGTATCAGTAATAATAATATTGATAATACGTAATACAGATTCACCCACGTGCGACGTCCATGTGTATATGATATGTATGTGCATGTGTGAGGGCGTGCATGTGTGTGTGTTGTGTGTATATGTGTATGTGTGTGTGTGTGTGTATGTCGAGGGAGGGGTGAATTTGCATTGAATTACTTAAGAAGTTCATTTCACAAGCAAACATTAGCTCTTCCGCATTCACTCCCCCGTAGGCTGCCCCTCGAGAAAATAACTTCGACTATAGCCTCGGTTTGAACCGAGCCATGCGAATAGATATAAGTTCACGGATACTGCAGAAACTCGTCGGAGTGACTGCACCTACAAGTAAAGTCAAACAGCAGGCTTTGTCATATATATATACAATGTCACGTTGACTCTGACTGGGGAATGGATTTATTAAGGGTACAACGTTCGGCTCGGCGTGGAATATTGAAATATTCATTCTATAACGCAAGATGGACTATTCTAATTCAAATTTAAACGATCGTCAGTTCACACGCTATACTGTGGATGCAACCCGAAGAAATTATTCAAGGGAATAAATATATGGAAAATACTTCGTCGCTAAACTATGATTTAATTTGATGAATTGTAGTTTCATAAATCGAAAGACTGGAACACCCAGTGAAGGAAATTGAAGCGAGATCCATTTACAATTTACCGTTTAAATATATAAGAACAAAGCGGATAAGTAACAGGTAATTGAAGGAATATTTTTATCACCGTTCGAAAGAAGTTTACTGTTCCATAACACCCTTTAAGGTACAACCGACACATTTCCAAAATAACAATTTCTAACCAAGCGTGTGTTTGTCTCTCTCTCTCTCTCTCCCTCCTCTCCCCCTCACTCTGTCTGTATGTCTGTCTGTCTATCTATCTA
The DNA here is from genome assembly GCF_006345805.1 of Octopus sinensis. Taxonomy (NCBI): domain Eukaryota; kingdom Metazoa; phylum Mollusca; class Cephalopoda; order Octopoda; family Octopodidae; genus Octopus; species Octopus sinensis. The sequence goes on from NW_021828321.1 coordinate 4,198, forward strand.
TCCCTCCTCTATACCTTTCTTTCCTTTCTCTCTCTTGCACTCCATCTCATACACTAAATATATATATATATATATGTATATATATACATGACAATGTATTATAACATACATGTATGTGTGCTTGTAGCTTTCTCTCCTTCTCTCTCTCTCTCTCTCTCTCTCTCTCTCTCTCTCCTCTCTTCTCTCTCTCACACACACACACACAATCTCTCTCTTTGTCTGTCTGAATCCACATATGTCGTATAATGTGTAATTATATCTTATATGTGTACGGGTGTGCTTAGGTATGTGTATCTGGCGGTGGAGTTACATGGAAAGTAACCAAATTCTAAGGAGGTATATGATTTTCTGTTTTAATATGATATTTTCTCTCTTAACTTGAAACATTTTCTTTTAATAAATATAATCTTGATCGTATGCAAAAAAAAAAAAACGTTGTGATGTTGCACGAAGGAAAATTCATACAGAGAAGAGAGTAGTGCTGCACGGGGGAATTCTAACATATTGTTTTCATTTTTGTTCGTTTGTTTGAAAATAGGAAAATAAAAACAGGGTGGGAAAAAGCACCACTAAAGCACGCATGAGTGGCTGTGTGGTAAGTAGCTTGCTAACCAACCACATGGTTCCGGGTCAGTCCCACTGCGTGGCATCTTGGGCAAAGTCTTCTGCTAAAGCCTCGGGCCGACCAAAGCCTTGTGAGTGGATTTGGTAGACGGAAACTGAAAGAAGCCTGTCGTATATATATATATATATATATATATATATATATATTATATATATATATATATATATATAGTGTGTGTGTGTGTGTGTTCTGTGTTTGTCCCCCTATATATATATATATATATATGTATGTGTGTGTATATTTTGGTGTTTGTCCCCCTAGCATTACTTGACAACCGATGCTGGCGTGTTTACGTCCCCGTCACTTAGCGGTTCGGCAAAAGAGACCGATAGAATAAGTACTAGGCTTACAAAGAATATGTCCCGGGGTCGATGTGCTCGACTATAAAGGCGGTGCTCCAGCATGGCCGCAGTCAAATGACTGAAACAAGTAAAAGAGTAAAAGAGAGAGTAAACTTAACAGCACACACGCACGCACACAAACACAAAACAAAATAAATACACACACACAAACTGCGCCTCCGAAAGAATTTTTAATTGTCGAAATGAGATTGATTACTAGTTTACACGAGGGCGAACCCTTTCAAAATCCACTGCGGCAGTGATTTGGATGAGGGCCGTCCAAATAGCCGTGGGCCTCTTCGTGGTACCTTAGAGCCCGGGGAAAATGTAACCTCTACCCTACCCTACCCCCCCCCCCCACCTCTTACAAACTCTGTGTGTGCATGTGCGTGTGTTTGTATATGCATACATGTATATAGATTGATAGAGAAATAGATAGGTATAGATAAATAGATAGATAGATAGATATTATTCTTGCAGTTTCTTATTTAATTAGTAATCGAAGTCATTTATACACATTTCTTCTAATATATCTAATTAGCGATAGAAGAGATAAAAAACGATTCTTAAACGCAATATGGAATCGAAACCGGGTCGGAGACTGGAAATGTAATGTGTCATTCTACCGATGTCAAAATATAAACATACATAAATGCATATACATGTGTGTGCATGTGTGTGTAAATAGAGATTGGGAGAGAAAGAGAGAGAGAGAGTGTGTGTGTGGTGTATGTGTGTGCGCGCGTGTGTTGTATTTACATGACTTATATGAAAAAGCAGCGCCCATGACCTTTTTTCAGGGCCACCAAACTGCTGGGGAAAAAGTAGGGAGAAGAGCACACACACACACGGATATACGTGTCTATGTATATTAATAATCACACACACACACACGAATATATATACCCACACAAATGTGTGTGTGTGTGTGTGTGATTATTAATACACACGCCCCTTGATTGAATGTCAGTAGCATTAACATATGAATGATAAGAGAGTATGCCTTCTCAGCGTGTTTTTGACTCTCGTTACATACGTCTACTTCTTTCCTCTTACAATGTGAGATAGAAAATACCCAGCATAATAATATATATATATATATATATATGCATGAAAATGTACAAGGGTTCTGTTTGGCAAACTTTACGTTATAACAAATAAATTTCGAAACTGTTCAGTGCATCGTTTCAATTCCTCAAATTCTACGTTCAGATCCTGCAACCGATCGGTGTGTGACGTTTATAGATGCCTCTATGTGTAGACCGTAGAGAATATAATTCTATACAGCAGTTTGAAAAGAACGATAGCTATCATCTCCCGCCCAGCCTCCCAAAAAGTTTCGTTTAACTATATATCTACACTGAATTTAGCAGCACTGTTACAGCGATGGTTTTATATGACTTGTGTTTTGTATAACTTGCCTCCGTTTTCTGATTTCAAATCCCGTCTAGGTCGACTTTGCTACTCCACTTAGAAGGGTTGATAAATGTAACAAAAAGTCAAATAACAGGGGCTATGTTCTGCTATCTTTCCCTTTTTCGAAGAATTGGCTACGTTGCATACTGTTCTATATATTTTTTAAAATTTTGTTTCGGATTTGGACTGAGCGAGTGGGGGTAAGCAACTTATTTTCAAAGCAAGCATAGCTATGCTACAGGAACCGCCTAAGAAGGGAAGTGATATGTAGTGCAGGAAAGAACAGAATGAAAATAGAGAAAGAACAAACAAAAAATGTTTGCATAGAATAATTTCTTTGATGGTAAACCCAAGGTAAGGTTTTTAATCAACAGATGAAGGATCAAAGGCATTCCAGCTGGAATACTTCCCTTCTGTTTTACGTGTATTTTATGGGCATCAGGGGACCACAATAATATATGTAGTATTCTTTATTTATGACGCACTGTGAAGTGATTTAGGGGTGATTTAGCTATGAATTCATGTAAGTCTCGTAACGTAAGAGAGAGGTATCATTGTATTAAGCTCCACAGACATTCTGAGTTCAAATTCCAATAACATCGAATAAAAGTAATCGATAAATTAGGCCGATTAGAGGAGAACCCATGAAATCAAATGCTACTGATATATTTAATCAATAGCATACAACGCAAGTGAAATACTACTGTTCAATAAAATCGATTTTATCCACACATACGCATCAACATGACAAAGCGAGAAATCATTAACATATAAGTGTCTCTGTGTTTGTGTGTTTGTCTAAACTTTCTCTCTCCCTCCTCCCCCTCTCTCTGTCCCTGTGTGTATATATATATATATATATATAATATATATATGTGTGTGTGTAATATGTGTGTGTGTAATGTGTGTGTGTGTAATATATGTGTGTGTGTGTGTGTAATATATGTGTGTGTAGTATATGTGTATGTGTGTGTAGTATATGTGTGTGTATGTGTAGTATATGAGTGTGTGTGTGTAAATATGCAGTATATGATTGAGTGTGTGTGTATATGTATGTAGTATATGATTGAGTGTGTGTGTATATATATGTAGTATATGAGTGAATGTGTGTGTGTATATATATATATATATATATATATATATCTATATGCATAGTTGAAATTTATAGAAAACAAAAGACAAAGACAGGTGTATAAACAACAAGGAGGTGTATTAGTTTGACGATATATATATATAGGCGCAGAAGTTGCTGTGTGGTAAGTAGCTGGCTTACAAACCAAATGCCAAATGATTCCGAGTTCAGTTCCACTGCGGTGGCACCTTGGGCGTCTTGTATTATAGCCTCGGGCCTTTTGAGGGGATTTGGTAGACGGGAACTGAAAGTAGCCCGTCCTATTTTTATGTATAAATATATGCATATATACATATGTGTGTGTGTGTCTGAGTTTGTACCCACACCATCACTTGCCAACCGACGCTAGTGTGTTTACGTCCCCCGTAACTTAGCGGTTCGGCAAAAGAGACCGATGGAATAAATACTAAGCTTACGACGAACAAGTCCTTGGGTTGGTTTGCTCGACTAAAGGCGGGCTCCAGCATGGCCGCAGTCAAATGACTGAAAGAAATAGAAGAGTAATATATATATATAGGTATATATACATATATATACATCACAGGAAAGTGTGTGCATGAGTGTGTGAATGCAAGTGCAAATATGCATTGTATATATGCACACGAGCATATATTATATATATATATAGGTATATATATTATATATTATATTATATATATGTGTGTGAGCGTGAGTGCGTGAATCTGTGGTAAGAATTCTGCTTCCCACCACATGGTTCCAGGTTCAGTCTCACTACGTGGCATCTTGGACAACTCTATTCTAGTATGGCCTCGGGCCAACAAAGCCTTTTGTGTGGATATTGGTAAAAGGAATCTGTTAACAGTTTTTTTTAAACACATTTCTCGCCCTAGTCCATGCTCGTTTCCTTTTTGTATATCTCACTATTTGTCTTGATCTTTTATATACTCGCTGCTTTTCTACGAAACAAGAGTAAACATTGCAGAACTGTTGTTCTAATGAGTGATGTGAATTTGTCACGTGATGAGGCACATATGCACCAAAGGATACTCCTGAACTAATTGTTAGATGTCCCACGATTGAAGGATCAATGCTAAATATGTCGAGATAATTGTGATAAAAAATTAAAATTCTCATGTATACCATCAGTCATCTTTCAATGACCATATATATTTAATGTATGTGTGTGAGAGTGTATATATATATATATATATGTGTGTGTGTAGTTGTGTGTGTGTATATATGTAAGTGTAGATATCTAAGAGGATATGTCTATTTGATGGAGCAT
>NW_021828323.1:0-8852 GCF_006345805.1 Octopus sinensis
TTTAACCTTCAAAAGAAAAGCTCTACCTTGTAATTTGTTCTATCTGTGTGCAGCCCTGTGTGGCTAATAAAGAAACATATCTATCTATCTATCTATCTATCAATTTCTCTCTGTGTGTGTGTGTGTGTCTTTCTGTCTGTCTGTCTGTCTGTCTGTCTCTCTCTCTCTCTAACCATTTATTTATATCTCCATCTCTCTCTCTCTCTCTCTAACCATTTATTTATATCTCCATCTCTCTCTCTCTCTCTCTCTATCTATTTATTTATCTATCCATATCTCTCTGTGTGTGTGTGTCTCTCTCTATCTCTCTGTCTGTCTGTCTCTATCTATCTATCTATCTTTCTGTGTGTGTGTGTGTCTTTCTGTCTCTCTCACTCTATATCTATCCATTTATTTATATCTCCATCTCTCTCTCTCTCTCTATCTATTTATTTATCTATCCATATCTTTCTCTGTGTCTATTTCTCTCTCTATCTCTCTGTCTGTCTGTCTATCTCTCCCTCTCTCTATCTATCTATTTATCTATCCATCTATCTATCTACCTGTCAGTCTCTCTCTCTCTCTCTCTCTCTCTCTCTCTATCTCTCTCTCATCTATCTATCTATCTATCTATCTATCTATCTATCTATCTATCTATCTATCTATCTAAATAACATCGTAGTTAAGAAGAAGCAGAGATAAGAGACGTAGACAAAATATAGCTTTGTAATTTTCTGGCAGTATCTAGAAATCAATGAACGAAACAAAATATAAAGAAGGAATTTTAAAGAAGCATAGAATTGATGTTTAAAACGGAGATGAATACAAACGATACACCAATAGGCATCAATACTTTAGATGTTTCGGTAACAAGGTAATAAAGTATTAGTAATAAGCGCAATACTAATTTAATTAGTTAGAACGCTTATTCGTGTATCCTATTACTTGTTTCAGTCATTTGACTGCGGCCTTGCTGGAGCACGCTTTGTAGAGTTTTAGTCGAACGAATCGATCTCAAAGCTTATTTCTTACGCGTAGTACTTATTCTATCGATCTCTTTTGCCGAACCGCTGAGTTACAGGGACGTAAACAGACCAAAATTAGTCGCTACAGGTGATGGGTAGGTGGTCGGGTGGAAGCACAAGCATAAAGTCACACACACGCACACACACACACACACACACACACACACAAACACACACAAACACACACACACACACACACACGCACATGGACACAAACATACGACGGGCTTCTTTCAATTTCCGTCTACGAAATCCACTTACAAGGATTTGACCCGAGGCTATAGTAGAAGTCATTTGCTCGAGGTGCCGTGCAGTGGTACTGAACTTGGAACCAAGTGGTTGGAAAGTAGGCTTCTTACCACACAGCCACCACGCCTGCGCCTATAAAAATACAAAGAACCAGGAAGGAAAAGAGATAAGAAAGGAAAAGAAAATGATAAAATGGTTGAGGTGCGGATACAGGAAGATGGTGTCGTGGGCGACGGGCCACATACATTCAGAACAAACGACGTGCTAAACAGTGCCCCGCGGCGACCACTGCGATGGCATCGCCGCGAAGAAGGGCCTGTGACACTCACTGCAGTAACCATTCCACTTCACAGGACTCATCCCTATTTTGCAGAGGAAATCAGTAGTACGGGGTCTTAGTTAGACTAGACCTGGAGTTCTCAACACTTTTTTTATCCGTGGACCCCTTTGGGTACCATTTTATCCTGGTGGACCTTCTTCGCCATTCAATGTTTAAAACTAGTTTCATAGTATCTGAAGGATGCGTCTAAAAGGTCTAGAGACAAACACTTTCCTCTCTGGTGAATCTCTCATTAACTTCTTCAAGTATCCCTTGAAGAGAAAGGTGAGAGTAGAGAGGGAAGTTTTGTCTAGTGAATGTTTCAAAAAAAGATGGGTGAATGTAACAAGGATGGCACGTGTGAATGACGGAACCACCTTGAGCATAGTCCTATGATCCAGAAAGTCTATTTCCCTTTTCACACATTAACTTGTATAGGTTGATAACTTTGTAAAATGTTAGAGAAAAAAACCCTAACTGTATGCAATACATACCAATACATACATCTAAAGCAAATTTTCTCAGGGACCCTTAAAATACTATTGAGGATCCCGATTTTACTATTTTGTTACGTCCCCCCGCCACAAATTCTATATAGACCTTCAGGGTCCTTGTGAACCCTGGTTGAAAACCACTGGACTAGATAGAAGGACAAGAAATTTAGAATACGTTAGGCGTAGGAATACTTTAGACACATGCATGGCGGGAAAAGAAGCTCGCTTTACCGCCACCTATATCTGGCTGATATTTCTAACTGGTTTTCCAGTACATATGTATGTATGTATGTATGTATGTATGTATGTATGTATGTATGTATGTATGTATGTATGTATGTATGTGTGTGTGTGTATGTATGCGAGTGTTTGTGTGCGTATGTATGTGCGTGTTTCTCACACCCCTTGACATACGGTGTTTGTTGGTTTACGTCTCTGTAACTTAGCAGTTTTGCAAAAAGGATCGATAGAATAATTACCAGATCTTAAAAAGAAGTATATATTATAGGCGCAGGAGTGGCTGTGTGGTAAGTAGCTTGTTTACCAACCACACAGTTCCGGGTTCAGTCCCACTGCGTGGCACCTTGGGTAAGTGTCTTCTACTATAGCCTCGGGCCGACCAAAGCCTTGTGAGTGGATTTGGTAGACGGAAACTGAAAGAAGCCCGTCGTATATATATATATATATATATATATATATATATATATATATGAGTGCGTGTGTTTGTGTGTCTGTGTTTGTCTCCCCAACATCGCTTGACGACCGATGCTGGTGTGTTTACGTCCCCGTTACTTAGCGGTTCGGCAAAAGTGACCGATAGGATAAGTACTAGGCTTACAAAGAATAAGTCCTGGGGTCGATTTGCTCGACTAAAAGGCGGTGCTCCAGCATGGCCGCAGTCAAATGACTGAAACAAGTAAAAAGAGAGAGAAAGAGATTATATACTGGGCCAATTAGTTCGACTAGAAACCTTCAAGTCGGTGCTCCAGCATGACGGTAGTTCAATGACGCAATCAAAGTAAAAAAAAAATAATGGTTAGGAACATTGAAAGAATAGCAGAGTCTGTCTAAAGATGGAAACTACGAACGTGCCATTTTGAATGTGCAAATAAATCAAAATATTCAGACAACTGTGCCTCCACAGACCAACGAAATAACATCCCAATGATAGCAATCAACGATATAAGTTTTAATTATCAATTATAAATTGCGCTGATGGTTGTAAATAACGTATTAAAAGTTGTCCCAGCTGATTTCTATCTGTAAGCGTGGAGAAGTTTGTGATATTTCTACATTGTTTGAAAAATGTTAAGAACTAGCAACTTTGAAGACGGTGTGGAGGTCATTAGAATACTCAGTTTCAAATAACAAAATTCTAAATTACATCGGCTTAGAAAAATGTGCCAAGTGCCAAGACAATCTTGAAGAGAAGAAAATTAATAAAAATTGCTAATATAATGTTAGTTAAAGAAGAAAGATAAGACAATTAAAGGTAATACAGAGTTACATATATACTTAAGAATATATGAAGTAGACAGAAAAGATAAGAGACGGGGGAATATTATAGACGCATTAGAATAATGCTTGAAATAGATCTAAATAGAAAAGATAACGTAATAGACGTTGGTGATGGAATTGTTGCAGCGATTGTGGTTGTGGTAGCAATTAGCAAGACGAGACAGGGAAACAAGGAAAAATAATAACTGTATTTAAAATACATTTTCCTAAAATCTGATATGGAAAGATTAAATCAACCACGACTGTAAAGAGGTAGGGGCATTATGCAATCAGAAAATTACGAAATATCCACGGTAGGACTTCAAGAATATCCAGTTGAGAATAATTGTTTCAGAGTTTGGAACAAAGTCAGTAATTTTAATGCTAGTGGTGGTGGTGGTGGTCTGTGGATTACATCGACTCAAATGCTCAACTGGTGCTTATTTTATTGGCCCTGAACAGATGAAAGGCAAAGTCGACTTGGGCGAAATTTGAACTCAGAACGTAAAGAGCCGTAACAAAGTTACAGTATGTCATGATAAAACGTAAGAAAATCACATCATCATCATTTCATCATTGTTCGACCGTGGTCGAGACAATGGAATTTACTATGTTACGCCAGACTTCACGGTCCATCATGGCATTACGGAGGTCCTGTTGCTGGATGCCTGTATCCCTGGAGATTACATCAGGGTAGGAGAGTGTGCGCCCTCTGGTATTGCGAGTAGATGGCTTCCAGAGGAGAAGAATAGAAATTACTTCTTTTTCAGCTCTACAACAATGTCCAGCAAACTGGACTCTCCTACCTTTCACAAGAGATGACACAGGTGGAAAATCACAGCATGTCATGATAAAACGAGCTCAACAGGAGTTGAAATGCAGAAATATTTTAATATAGGTGCAAGTATGGTTGTTTAACTGAGAAACTAGTTCACCGAGAAAGGTCTCAGGGAATGACATAGAGGCCGTAATTGCTTCTAATTACCGCCGCCAAGGAAGGAGGTTATATTTTCATCGGCGTTGGTTTATCCGTCTGTCCATGTGCAAAATATTGTGAACGTTATTTCATGAAACTTGTAGGAAGAGTTGGTAATGATACAAGGAACAGATGTTGAAATTTTGGTAGTGATCCAGGAATTTTTATGGATTCTTAAAGGAATTTTTATAGATTCTTAAAGGATTTTTCATTTGTTATATTTACTTTACATGAAGTATTACAATGTTACGTTCTTTGATTATCTCCCTTGAAAACACGTTCATCGTTTCCATGTAACCTATGGTGGCGTTGCTGTTTCCAAAGTTTATTTTCGTTTCTCTGATACTAATTTTATTTGTGTATCTATCTTAAAAGGAGCTGCTTGGCGGAGGTCTGCGGAGGATGAAATGACAAGCCTTGACTATTGGAATCGATTCTAAAAGCTCAGGCATTGCTCCCTCCACCGCCACTGTGAGCTCTGTATGATGTGGAAAATATTCCATCAACATTGCCCATCTTCAAAATTCGTCCGAGGCTTGGCTCCATCCGTCCACTACAGAAATGTTCGTGTCGTATCACAACACTATAACAGAACTATTTCACCTCAATTGGCCCAGCTCTCTTCAACATCGTGCCAGACACACATAAAGAAGAAAAGTAACTTCACGGCATTCAAACGATCCCTAGATGATTACCCCCAACAAATACCAGATAAACCGCCCACACCCTGATATGTCTCTGAAAACAATAACCCTCTGCTTGAATTGGCTATGGTTCCCCAGAGCTGACTGCGTATCTCTTCCAATAAAATTAGACATGGCCTGAGTCAACTTCAGCCGAAACTTATCTAAATAATCTAATCTATGCTGTAACCCTTTAATCAAAGCATGACAACGTGGGTAGAGGCTGATAGCTTAACATTTCTGATGGTCTTAGGTATAAAAACATTATTAAAGATTTATATAGAACTACATTCAGATTATGTCTATAAGCTATTGTGTTTAGACCTGGTTTCTATCCACGAACTATTCCATTTTGTAAATGCAATTTTTTTTTTATAAAGACCTCCGAAATTAGAAAAATCAAAAATCTGCAACAATCTTGGTCCCATGAGTATCAGATAATGGATTTTTAACTGTGTAAAGAAACTGATTGTGACTATCGTAGTTTTGATGGTGATTGTGGTGAAAGCAGAGACAGTGTTGATGATGACGATGGTCGAGATAAGTATGGGAGGAGGATAAAATAGTATCGGCGGTTAAAATGGCGACAGGACCGGTGTGATGTGTGATGCTGAGGTGATAGTGGTAATAGTGGTGTTGATAATAGTGTTAGTAGTGTGATGATGGTATTGTAATGGTTATACTGTTTGTGGTTGTGAAAGTGACTGTCAAGGTAACCGTCATGATAACGTTGACGGCGGTGTATGTGGTTGAAGTGGAAGCAAGGACATTGCTGCTGATGATGTTGGTGGTTGTGTTGGTGGTGATAGTAGTAGGATAGTTGTGGTGGTGATTGTGATATGGTGGTGGTGGTGGTGGTGGTGGTCGTCGTCGTCATCGTCGTACTGCTGCTCCTGCTGGTTTGGTGGAGGTCTGCGCTCTCCGAGTGCTTTTCTAGTTTTAATTGCTTTTAATTTAGGAATAAGCTCAAGGCAGCGAGCTAGCAAAACCGTTAGCACGCCGGGCAAAATCCTTAGCGACATTTTGTCCGTCTTCACGTTCTGAGTTCGAATTCTTCCGTGTTCAACTTCCCTTTTTAATCATTTGGGATCGATGATATAAGTACCAGTTGATCACCGGGGTCGATAAAATAAGTAAAAGTTGATCACCGGAGTCAATATAATCGACTTAGTCCCTCCTCTTAAATGGTAGGTCTTGTTCTCAAATTTTGAAATCAATTTAGAATTAAGGCCAAAGGTTTCGAGGAGAAGGATTAAGCGATATCATCACACTAGTATGTTAACTCATCAATGCAGAAGATATGAAACGTAAAGTTGAAACCAGTTGTATTTCAAATCGTATTGTAAAAATCGGAAGAAGAAATCTAGCAAAGCATTTAAACTTTTTCTTCCAACGTGCTAACGATTCTGCCAACATGCCGCCTGCCAGACGACTGTCGCAATAAATTAAAACGAAAATATTCACCACCACAGCAGTTATGTCGATAAACATTGCCATAATGACACCACCACCACCACCACCACCACCACCACCACCACCACCACCACCAAACAACAACAACGGCGGCGACTATTTCTGCCGTCTCTGCCGCCGCCACTACAACTACCGTATACAACCACGACGACGACGATGGTGTCTAACGCATTCCGCCACTAACAGCTACAGTGACAATAGCAACAACATTGACAACAAAGCGACATCTGAAGCATATTAATAATAATAATCTTCTGGGATATATGTGTGGGTTTGTAGATGTTTGTTTGTGTGTGTGTATGTGTGTGTCTGTCTGTACGGTCCCACTCCTGTTCTCCTCCTACCCCGACTACCTTTTGTTTGCTCTACTCTCTCTTTCTTTTTACCTCCCACTCTCACTCTCTTCCATGTTACATGCATGCACACACAAATACACATAAATACCTCCGTAGTATATATATATATATATATATATGTGTGTGTTTGTGTGTGTGTATGTGTGTATATATATTATATATAGTTATATAAGTGTGTGTGTATATATACATTTATAGTTACACATACAGACACACAAACACACACACACATAAACACATAACTACACACACACACACACGTATACTGGTAAAGGAAGAAGAGAGAGAGAGAGAGACAGAGAGAGAGAGAAAAAGAAAGAGTAGAAAGAAGGGAGATAGAGAGAAGAGAAAGAGAAATAAGGTGATCATCTCTCTTTTCCTTTCTTGCTCTGTCTGTCTGTTTGTCCGTCTGCCTCTCTCTCTCTCTCTTTCTCTCTCATATATAATTAAACTGCTTTCTTTTCAGATCTTTCATATTTTGTGTCTCTTAGAATGTGTTTAAATTCTTTTTCATGTTTCATTTAACTTCTATTATGGTTAGTTTTGGGACGAACAATTCGGTGAGAGTTTCCTTACTAAAGACAAAGAACTGAATTGTCTTGGAGAAATTTTTGCTTAAAAACAAAAAAAATAACAAAAACAAATGAAAACAAAACAAAACAAAAAATTTCGATTCGGTTTTCATTCGCTTTCGTTCGTTCTGCTTATTATTTTTCCCTTTATTAGTCTCCACACACACACACTACACACACACACACACACACACCCACACACACCGCACACACACACACACGCACGCACACACACACACACACACACGCACACACATACACAACACGCACACACCACACACACGCGGCACACACACACAACACGCGCGCGCACCACACCACACACCACACCACACACACACACACACACACACACACGACACACTAACACACAACACGTGTATTACATGATTGAAGCAATGCATTATAACAATGGAAGAAACTGAACACGTTATCAGACTCCTCATAAAAGAACAACAAAATGAAATTCACTGAACAGTAAACTGCTGCTACTACTACTACTACTACTACTACTACACTAATAATAATAATAATATAATAAATAATAATATACTGCTGCTGCTGCTGCTGATACTACTACTACTGAATACTACTAATAATATGCTAACACTAATAATAACAAGTTTCTAATACATTGAAATTAGTATACATATATATCGCTGAAAAATTCAAACGTTCCGTATCTATATTGAAATACAAGCCTAGACAAACATGGTGAATAAACTACCCATCACCAATGTAATTTACAAATTTAATTAGAAATCTGGGAGTTTTAAATGTTAAAGAATACAACGACACCTTCTCGCCGAAATGCTATGCACTTCAAACAAAGAACAATACTAGTGATAATGATTCACACCTTATAAAACAAAATTGGAAGGAAGCGTTACAAAATAGGATATCTATATGATAGAAAGACGTTCATGAAACCAAAAAGGGAATATTACTCTTCTTGTAGCGCTTAGAAATTGCAATCTTCTTTCTCTCACGTACTATAATAATATATATTATGGATGGAAGCACTCCGTCGGTTACGACGATGGGGTTCCGGTTGATCCGAATCAACGGCTGCCCCTAACCACTGGGCCATTGTTCCTCCACATAAATATATATAGCATTATTATCGAGTTAGAAACAAGAGATTTAATGGATATAAATTAATTTAGTAATTACTTTAACATATTCACATACAATTTTTTCCATTTCATAACCAAATTAAAATTACAAAC
>NW_021828324.1:0-8750 GCF_006345805.1 Octopus sinensis
ACAATAAGAAGCGTATTCCTGTATTATCCCATACAAACACCTGCTATATCACCGGACAGCCACCTATGATGATATAACTTTTTGGGCCGATAAAATAAGTTCCAGTTGAGCAGTGGAGTAGATGCAATTGACTAATCCCTTTTCCCAAACTTGTCGGCCTTGTGCCGAAATTTGAAATCGCATTGATTTCAGATTTTGACTGTGTTAGGTTATATAATGTTCTTTTTTATATATTCGGTTTTGTTGTGTACCCATGCTGGGGTAGATCTATTCTGCATAATGATGGAAATGTTGAGCATGCTTATCACGATGCGTAAACCAAAGCTGAAATAGAATGGCTGGCTCAGAACATATTTATTAAGCTGAAAAGAGAAAGATCCCAGAACATATCATCCAACGAGGCACGATTACCCAACAATTTAAATCAGTGGTTCTCATCCGGGGATCTTATGACCCCTGAGGGTCCATATAAGATTTTTTTAGGGTTCACACAATAAAACAGTAAATTGGGGACCCACAAAAGTATTTTAAGGGCCCCTGAAAAAATTAAGTTTTAGATGTATATATTAGTATATATTACAAGAAACAGCTAGGTTTCTTTCTGTAATATTTTACAGAGCTCAACCTACAAAAGTTAATGAGCGAGAAACAAAATAGAAATTTGGGAAAAAATATTTCTATAAAACTAGTTATTAAACATTGAATGGCTAATTGGGGTCCACCATAATAAAATAATAATCAAAGGTGTCCATAGATAAAAAAAAAATGGTCGAGAAACCCTGATCTAAGCGTAAGCATTGCTAGTGACCCCTTCAAGGTTCAAAATGAACTTGAATCTCGAATCTCATTAAGAAGATGTCGTAGAAAAAACAGCATTTATACAGACAGATGTACTGTATACTTTATTCCAACTGCATTGTCAAACCTTATGTCAGGTTGGCCTTCAACTGGGGCACCGTGATTTCTTCGTTTACATTACGTCTTTTTTTTTGGCATAACAATTGCATTCGTATTTAAAATTACATTTCTTCAATTTCCCTTTAACATACAGTTGCGTTTTTTTATATTGTGCAATGAATCGCTCATTAAAGGAAAGAGTACAGGCGGTCGTGACTGTCATTTGAAGACGCATACAAAAACTGTCGACTTCCCTCTTAAATAAATATAATGAAGTTTACTCAAAAATTGAATTGCAAAGAAATAGAGAATCATGGAGAAATAGGTGAGGGAAGTGTGAGGTGGTACAGTATGAGAGAGAGAGAGAGAGGAGAGAGAGAGATAGAATAGCAGTAAGAGTAAGTAAAACGGTTAGAGTAATAGAGAGGAAGTAGGGTAGAAATAGAAATTAAAAACTCAAAGAGAGAAACAGTAAGAGAAGCAAGGAGGGGAAAGAAATGACAGTATCAGGGTAGTAGAATGAGAGAGAGAGAGAGAGAGAGAGAGAGAGAGAGAGAGAGAGAGAGAGAGAGAGGAAGGGAGAAAATACTATAGAAGAGATATCAAAGTCGGATATTGTTTGGAACAAAGAGATATAGAGAGAGGCAGCAGTAAATAAATGGAGTTGGAAGTGAAGAGGGACAAAGAGAGAACGTCAAAGGGAAAATGTTATGTAAAGACAAAGATAATAACTGGAACGAGATAAGCTGCAAAGCTTTCGGTGGGGAACAGTAGGAGGCAAGAAAAACTAAAAAACAAGGATTCAGAGATGTGGTAGCAGCGTATCATAGGTGATAATCTCTTAACAAAAAGAGACTTACTTAAAAATATAACACGTATGTTCATGTATACACACACACAACACACACACACACATATGTATATATATATTAATTGTTATCGCCATATTAATATGGCAGTCTTATAGATATAAGACTAAAGCTGTCGCTGATTAGCTCCATGATTAGCTATTTGACACACAAACTGTGTCCATTATAACCTTCGAACAATTAATTTCCGGTAACGCTGCCGTAATCTCTTTTAGAGAGACTGTATTTTAATATTCTATTAATATATATGTGTATATTATATATTCTATATATATATATATATATAATATATATATATATAATATATATATATATATATATATATAGCAAAAACTTAGATTCAGATGAATTTGGTACTTAAGTTGAGGCACCAGTTGAGGCAGCTGAGGATTGCGCATCTAAGTTGATATAAATGATTGCATTGTTCAATTTATTGGAGTTGCATGAAACGATCGTACTGCATTACCTCTGGATATCATTGTTGCTTATTTTGATGATATATATACATATAAATATGTGTGTGTGTGTGTGTGGTGTGTGTGTGTGTGTGTGTGTGTGTGTGTGTGTGCGCGTGCGCGCGTGTGTGTGTATGTATAATTAAGATTCAGTTGAATTAGATACTTAAATTGAGGCACCTTGCCAGTTCGGTATAGTCCTCACAGCTCCGAGTAAGGTGAACAGCACGTAAATAAGTAAAAAGGATGTACAGGGGTCATTACATTACGACCGTTACGGCATTATTTTCTAAACTCATTCTGCCACTGATACAATGTAATTATTTCGAATCCTATTATTGATGTAAATTTGTTTAAAAATGGTTTATCCTTTGTGTTTGAAATGTATATGGTCATCTGCGTCTGAAGAGAGTGGTTTACTTCAAATTGATGCAATGTTTCCATTGATCATTTAAATGGAGCCACTTGAAACGACCGTAATGTATATATATATATATGTATATATATGCATATTAATTTATATATATATATATATATATATATATATAAACATAGGCGTAGGAGTAGCTGTGTGATAAGTAGCTTGCTTACGAACCACATGGTTCCGGGTTCAGTCCCACTGCAGGGCACCTTCGGCAAGTGTCTTGTACTATAGCCTCGGGCTGACCAAAGCTTTGTGAGTGCATTTGGTAGACGGAAAATGAAAGAAGCTCATCGTATACATGTATATATATATATGTGTGTAGGTGCATATGTTTGTGTGTCTATGTTTGTACCCCAACATTGCTTGACATCCGGTGCTGGTGTGTTTACGTCCCCGTAACCTAGCGGTTCGGCAAAAAAAGACCGATAGAGTAAGTACTAGGCTTCCAAAAAATAAGTCCTGGGGTCCATTTGCTCGACTAAAGGCGGTGCTCCAGCATGGCCACAGTCAAATGACTGAAACAAGTAAAAGAGTAAAGAGTATATAAAGATACACACACATAAACACATACACACATACACATGCACATACGTATGATTGGATTCGCTCAACGCTCAGTGATTAAATCATTCTGGTTTAGGCTCTAATCTTAATCGCGTTAAACTCCCGCTGTCACTTATTACCCGTACTGGAGGATGGTCTATGTCGTTATACAAAGAGAACATTAATACTAAGAGAAAAGAACATGAGCATTGAATTGCTACTTCTTCATGTCATCTGTTACACATGTTTCAGCATTCAGCAACGTATGAAGGCAAACAATAGATGACACAGGAAGATGCACCCTACAGAGCCAGCAGGGTAAGCAAACACATCGTCAGAGAGTTAAAGAGGAATTACAGGTGAGAGACAACCAGTGACCAAATTTAGACACAACTGGGGAGTGGGAAGTGAAGGGGGATAAACAAGAGAGAAACTCAACAATTGTGGCAAAGGGTTATATGTATTTTATAATTAGTTTGACTCAGGCCGATATAGCTTCAGGTTTCGGAGGTGCGGAGGACACAACTAATTCATCGATTATAAGAAGAGGGAGAGAGAGAGAGAGAGAGAGAGAGAGACAATCAGACAGAGACAGTCAGACAGTCAGACAGACAGAGGCAGAGATATAGAGTGAGTGAATGAGTGAATGAGTGAGAGAGAGAGATGATGATGAGAGAGAAGGAGAAAGAAAGGAGAGAAGATAGGAAAAGGCGAGAGGGAGAAAAGGAGAGAGTGAGGGAGGGAGGGAGAGAGAGAGAGGAAAGAGAGAAAGAGGGAGAGAAGGAGAGAGAGAGGAGGAGGAGGAGGAGGGGAGGAAGAGAGGGAAGGGGAGAGAGAAGGAGAGAGAGAAGGAGATACAGAGAAACGGAGAGAGGAGAGAGAGAAGGAGAGAGGAGAGGAATGAGAGAGGAAGAGAATGTGAGAGAGAAAGTTGGAGAGAGAGGGGAGAGAGGGAGAAGGAGAAAGAGGAGAAAGAGAAGGAGAGAGGAAAGGGAGATTTTTGAATTTGTATCCAAAAGAGACACACTTGCTTTAAACAGATATCGTTGCCGTTTGTTACTTTTATTCTTATTTTGTTCTTACAAAGAATTCACTCGAAACGTTAGCCTTCTTCTTCTGTTTCTTCTTCGCGTACGGTTCACTAAGCACAACTTCTTATATTAATGTTTCTTTCGTTTGACTTGTAACCTCTCACGTTGTCCAAATATCCGTCTCCCATTCCTGTCGTTCCATTCGAGCCATTTTCCACACACACACACATACACACATGCACAAACACGCTCACACACACACACACACAAACACACACACGCACATGCACACACGCAGACATACACCCGCATACAGACCATTTGTCAATTGAATACGTGTACGCGCACGTGTGCGTGTGAGAGTCTCTGCGTGTGTCTACGAGTGCTTGTTTTGGGGTGTGGGATATGTCGAGTGTACGAGGGTGTGTAGACAATTGTATATTCAGTTGTCGATATGTTCTTTCTTTCTTTTCATTTATTCTTTTACTTGTTTCAGTCATTTGACTGTGGCCATGCTGGAGCACCACCTTGAGCCAAGCAAATCGACCCCAGGACTTATTCTTTGTAAGTCTAGTACTTATTCTATCGGTCTCTTTTGCCGAACCACTAGGTTACGGGGACGTAAACACACCAGCATCGGTTGTCATGCAATGTTGGTAGGGACAAACACAGCTTGACAACCGCTAGACAACCCGCATTGGTTTATTTACGTTCCCGTAACTTAGAAGTTAGTCAAAAAACTTCGTTAGAATAAGTACTGGCATTTTTGTTTGACCAATTTGTTGAAGGCAGTGCTCCAGCATAGCTGCAGTCCAATGAATAATACATGTAAACGATACCTTTAATATTAAAATATGCTCTTGTTTTAATGTTTAAAAATCGATAGAGCTGGTGAGAATGCGAGACCAAACCGAGATATGCACTGTCTGCCGTAAACGTTGTTTGTTATTGATATCGTTATGAAATATATTCTAACATGGTGGCCTGGCGTGCTTCGTGAGAAAACAGTAGTAGAAGCCAGCATTAGGTCCAGTCAACGAAATTACATCAATTCTTTAATTCGAGGTATTAGGTAGTCCGGAAAGTTCGTGCCGATATATAGTATCTTACCTTTCGATTTATTTTAGAACATGGTTGATTCCATAAAATACGATTTGACTACACCTCCATTTAGAGCACAGTTTAAGCTATCTTTTTATGGAAAAAGGTTTATGTTTCTATAACCTGTGTTAATTTTGTAACCCTTTAAAATGGAAGATAAGAAAGCTCAATTTCGGTACTTGATGCTTTGGGAACCAGACAAAAATTGCTGCAGTTCGGCTGGGATGTCTTACCCCAACCTCCATATTCACCAGATATTGCTCCTTCGGATTTCCACTTATTCAGGCCCCTGCAGAATAGTCTTAATGGTAAAAATTTCAATTCCTTGGATGAATTAAAAAAGACACCTTGATGAATTCTTTGCCATCAAACCACCTCAATTCTGGGAAGAGGGTATTTTCAAGTTAAAGGAAAGATGGAGACGCATTGTGCAACAAAATGGTTCATATTTGGTTGATTAAAAATGTAATGGCAAGTATTTATTGACCTTTTTCTTTCCTTTAGAAATCGGCAAGAACTTTCCGGACAACTCAATATTATTACTTGTTTTTCTCGTACATTAGTACCATTGCCGTATACATACAAAAATACGAAATATACACGCTCAAATACACATACATATACACGCATATTTTTATACATGCATAAATAAATACAGATATACTTCCTAAGGTGCCGACTTACGCACACAAAAATACACATACACCCGTTACTTGGTACAATCATTATGTTCTCGTCGCCATTGTTGCACAATATATATCTGTTTCTTTCTCATTTTAGCAAAAATTCTTTTGATGATATCTCATAATGAAACAATCGTTGAAGTAACATGTCTGCTGTGATGTTTAGTTTTCCTTCATTAAATGGATTGTTCCGTTTGGTTAACTCTGTTTGAAACTTCGCTGCTTTGTATAATTAATTCTTTTTGTTGAACGCTAGTTTACAAGAAATATGGTCGCAGTCTTTCTTCTGACGATCACGATTATTATTATTATTATTATTATTATTATTATTATTATTATTATTATTATTATTATTATTATTATTATTATTGTTATTATTATTATTTTCATCATCATCGTCATCATCATCATTATTACTTCTACGACTACTATTATTGATGTCGTTGTTATTGTTGCAGTTGATGATGATGACGATGATGATGTTATCACTGTTGCTATTTGATTTGAAAAAATTAAGAAACATTAGTAGTAGTAGTAGTAGTAGTAGTAGTAGTAGTAGTAGTAGTAGTAGTAACAGCTTCGTCATAAGTACTATTACTGGCACTGTTGCTATTGTTTTAAAAAATATTCTGAGACGCAATCATAATCATAATCATCATCATCATCATCATCATCATCATCATTATTATTATTATTATTATTATTATTATTATTATTATTATTATTATTATTATTATTATTAAATGGTCCATCTAAATAGTAAACAATTTCGTTTTTTACAAGCTGTAATTGCCTTTTATCTCTTATTGTGTGTTTTGAAAAGAACGTAGTCAAAATACGAGGTTTACCATTCTATCAGAGAAGACGTCGATATTTCGCAACTTACCCGTTACCAGCTTTGTGTTGTTTCCCTGGTAGCATAATATATGCAACAGTAGTATTAACAGCAGCAGTAGCTGTGGTAATTCTTTAGATTAATCGTATTCCATTATTGCCCAGAAGGGGCTAAACATAGAGGGGACAAACAAGGACAGACAAAAGGATTAAGTCGATTATATCGACTCCAGTGCGTAACTGGTACTTATTTAATCGACCCCGAAAGGATGAAAGGCAAAGTCGACCTCAGCGGAATTTGAACTCAGAACGTAAAGACAGACAAAATACCTATTTCTTTACTACCCACAAGAGGCTAAACACAGAGGGCACGAACAAGGACAAACAAACGGATTAAGTCGATAATATAAACCCCAGTGCGTAACTTGTACTTATTTAATCAACTCAGAAAGGATGAAAGGCTAAGTCGACCTCAGCGGAATTTGAACTCAAAGCGTAAAGACAGACGAAATACCGCTAAGCATTTCGCCCGGCATGCTAACGTTTCTGCCAGCTCGCCGCCTTTAGATTAATCTTACTTCTGAGAAAACTAACACATAGGAAAATTTACCCCAAAATTGTTACGAAAACCATGATACTAAACCAAACCTTAAAATGTTCATGGTTCTAAATTCTAAATCCTATATATTTTTGTAATCATAGCTATATTTTTTCTGATCTGGCTCCCAGAGGAAAGGAATTTGAGAAGCCAATTCATTGATTAACCATCGCTTAAGTAATTCGTTAATTACTCAGTTTAATTCACATTATGATTTTTTAAAACTTGACACGAGGCTAGCAATTTTAAGGAAAGAGATAAGTCAATTATATCGCTTCCAGTGTTAAACTGCTACTTATTTTATCGAAACCCGTAAGGACGAAAGGACGAAAGGTAAAGTCGACCTCAGCGGAATTTGAATTCAGATTGTAAAACTGAAAAACAAAAGAAAACCTCCAAGCATTTTCCCTAGTCTGCTAACGATTCTACCAGAAGCGAAATCGTACCAGTACGTCTACATTTATTGGTAAAACGACCCCCACCCCACCCCACCCCACCCAAGATACGACATACATTTTATATTAACACTGTTATTCATACACACATATATGCTTCCACATTTGTCACTAACACCAAAGTAGGGACTAGAGGCGACATCCTTAGTGATTAAATCAGATCAAATGCAGTAAAGTGAGTTGAGTTTGATGATAATGAACTCAAGCATATTAGATGGCTTTCAAAAATTGTTAATAACAAGAACTGAAATTTTATGTTTTAAGAAGTACATAAATTGACTCTACAATTCAAATATTGAGTACTTATTTGTACTATGAAAGGTGCGTCGTTATATGGTCGTCTTAATGGTAAAATTTCAATTCCTTGGATGATTAAAAAAGATACTTTGATGAATTCTTTGCCATCAAACCACCTCAATTCTGGGAAGAGGTATTTCAGTTAAAGGAAAGATTGACCGCATTGTGCACAAAATGGTTCATATTTGGTTGATTAAAAATGTAATGGCAAGTATTTATTGACCTTTTTCTTCCTTTAGAAATCGCAAGAACTTTCCGAACAACTCCATATTATTACTTGTTTTTCTCGTACATTAGTACCATTGGCCGTATACATACAAAAATACGAAAATACACACGCTCAATACCATACATATACACGCATATTTTTATACATGCATAAATAAAACAGATATACTTCCAAGGTGCCGACTTACGCACACAAAAATACCCATACACCCGTTACTTGGTACAATCATTATGTTCTCGTCGCCATTGTTGCACAATAATATCTGTTTCATTTCTCATTTTAGCAAAAATTCTTTGATGATATCTCATAATGAAACAATCGTTGAAGTAACATG
>NW_021828325.1:7500-8770 GCF_006345805.1 Octopus sinensis
ATATATTATATTATAAATATATAGCACACATGTGGTGTGTGTTGTGTGAAATAGATCTTTTTTACTCTTTTGCTTGTTTCCATCATTTGACTGTGTCATGCTGGAGCACCACATTTGTCGAGGAAATTGCCACCAGGACTTATTCTTTGTAAGTCTAGTACTTATTCTATCGATCTCTTTGCGAACGGCTAAAGTACGGGGGCGTAAACACACCAGCATCGGTTGTCAAGCGATGGTGAGTAACAAACACGCACACTCAAACACACAAAATATATATAAATATTATATATAATATACATATATAGGACGGGCTTCTTCCAGCTTCCGTCTACCAAATCCACTCACAAGGCTTTGGTCGGCCCGAGGCTATAGTACAAGACATTACCAAGTGGGAGTGAACCCGGAACCATATGGTTTGTAAGCAAGCGACTTACCACACAGCCATTCTTGTGCCTATATATATTATATTATATATGTTGTTGTATGTTCTTCATGAAGCTTTTAATATAAACATTTCTAATGAAATTTTCTGAAAATCCATCCCTTCAATGTTTAACAAAAATTATCTCTGGAGTTGTGATGGTTTCAAACTAATTAAAATGCTTCCGTTTCTATCAACATAATCGTCATCGAAAATCAATGATTATCATTAAAAAGTAGGAAACACCAGAAAGATATGGGGGAAAATACGGGGGCTCAGAAGTATATATATACATATATATAAGAAGTATAATATATATGTGTGTGTGTTGTGGTGTGTGGTGTACATACTCATATATGTGTGCATATAATTTATTATATAAAGGAGCACTCCGTCAGTTACGACGACGAGGGTCCCCGCTGATCTGATCAACGGAACAGCCTGCTCATGAAATTATAACGTGCAAGTGACTGAGCAATCCACAGACACGTGTATCTCAGGGAGATTCAGCGTGACACAGAGTGTGTGACAAGCAGACCGACCCTTTGAAATACAGGTACAACTCATTTTTGCGAGCTGAGTGGGACTGGAGCGCACGTGAAATAAAGTGTCTTGCTCAAGGACACAACGCGTCGCCGGGAATCGAACTCACAACATTACGATCGTGGAGCGGATTGCCCTAACCACTTAGCCACGTGCCTTCACTTATATATATATATATAATATATATATATATTATATATCTATATATATATATAATACGAATATAGGATGAAGTTTATTTTACAGAAAAAATATCCATCAAAAAATGTGGGCAGCATATTAAAAAACTTTACAGTTAATTATAAA
>NW_021828326.1:0-2500 GCF_006345805.1 Octopus sinensis
GTGTCTGTGTTTGTCCCCGTTGCCGCTTGACAACCGATGATAGTGTGTTTACATTCCTGTAACTTAGCGGTTCGGCAAAAACAGATAGAATAAGTACCAGGCTTAGAAAATAAATACTGGGGTCTATTCGACTAAAAATTCGAGACAGTGCCCCAGCATGACTGAAACAAGTAAAAGACGAAAGATATAAGATAAATATCTTGTGTGTGTGTGTGTAATGTGGGATATGTTACGAACACGAGTGACAAATTCGGAGAATCTTATCGTCAGAAGTGCAATGAGCCAATGAATGATCCGCTGAAGAAACTGTAGTGACCCGTTGATTTATAACTTTCTCATTTGGGGGGCGATAAAATAAGTACTAGTTGAGCCCTGGGGTCGATCTAATCGACTTACCCCCTCCTCCGAAATTGCTGGCCTTGTGCCAAAATTTGTAACTGGTGTTTTTCAGAAAGCGTATAAATAAATATAAATACCGCAATTTACAACGTTTTTCTCTGGAATCCTGATCCACTTCATGGTAGTACAAAACTTATCATACAGAAACGGTTTCCTTTCCGAAACCAAAAGCAGAACAAAAGAATATGTTGTCTAAAACATTAAAATAAATAAGAATAATAAGAAAAAACCTGCCCCTAATATACCACAACCGCAAATTCACATGGTTTTTCTATATAAATTTCACGAACACGATAAAACCTGAATAAATTTCATATTAAATGTTTAAGGTTTGAGTCATTAACCAGTAGGAACAGTTATATCTAGGACAGAACAACACATGGACAGACCACTCTGAATTTAGAATGCTTATTTTTTTAAAATTCTTCTTTTTAATGACGAAACTAAGAGATAATAGTGGGAAGGAGGGGGTGTGGGGTAAAAGCAATGACGTTTCATAAAATTTGGCGGAGAAAAAAATCGAACCTTGAAACAGTTCTCCCGTATACTTTGATGATCCGTCCTTATTAAAAGCAGGGATATTCAAACGAGTTTATATTCTTCGTTAAAATATATATATATAAAAACGCATGCATGTTCTTTATACACACACGTGCGCACACACACATATATACACGTACATAGACATATATATACACATATAAACACTCACATGCACATATATAAATGTATATACTGTGTTTAGTAACATTTTCCTTGAAAACATTATGGACCTTGTAACTTCACCAGCTGTGCAGAGCTGAAGTGAATACATCCATATGTATTTTATCGATGGCCTAAGGTGGGGATGGAATACATCGAGTAAAAAACAAATAGACAACAAAAAGAAAGGGATGGAAAAGGACAGACTATTAAGGTAAAAATTATAGCTGACATCACTGATTATTCTAAACATATATTGATTAGATTTAATACACTTGATATCCAATTACAGGGATTATATTTAATAGATGTATTAAATATCGATTTTATGAATAAATATATAAATAAATAAATAAATATGACACGAAGACAAGAAAAGAAAGAGGATTCAACCGCAATAGAAAATAAAATATTATTTTTAGCAAGTAAATATATATGTATCTTCATAAGATTTCTATAACAGCTGAATATATATGGTAAATCTAATAATAGACGTTGTATAAGCAAAAAAAAATGGATAATTAAATATCTCTAAGAAAACATAAAAATAATAGACAGATCATAACAATGCTTAATGATAGATATGAATTGGGTTTTTGGTATTTCTTAGAAGACATATTTAAATCGCTGATCGGCGACTCATTGGTATCTGAAGATTATTGTATGATGTAGGTCGTGTAAAATATCTAAAGACAAAGCTTAATAATATGATATGAAATAGTTCATATGTACATACACACATACACTCGCACTCACGCACGCAAATATATATGTATGTATTTCTCAGAAGACATTTATCGTTCATCGACTCGTTGTATTTGTGAAGATATACGTTATAAAATATAGGTCATGTAATATAGCTTCTCTATATAAGAAGGACTCGGGAACGAAACAATTCAATCATATTTTATATTAACGACGTCTAATAAATTATCGACATATGTAATAACTGTAAGAGCACACGTGTGATCATTGAGATATCAGTGCGTGTGAAAGGGAATGCAAAAATCGTAAGAGTTTATCTCAGATGACGAATCATGTGGAATCTATAAGGTCTACTAAAACAGTAATTTGCCAGCTATTTCTAAATAGACATATAATTCTACATTTCTGTCCTTTTTAAATTTTGGCACAAGGCCAATAGTTTTGAGAAGAGCAGAAAGTAGATTACATCGATTCAAGTTCTCTATTGGTACTCATTTTGACGACTCTGAAGGAGTGAAAGTCAAATTTAACTCTGCAGAATTTGAACACTGTATGTAAAACCAGGCGGAGGCACATGGCCTAGTGGTTAGAGCAGCGGACTCACGGTCGAGGGATCGTGGGTTCGAATCTTATACCGGGCGATGTGTGTGTTTCTGAACAAAACAGCTAAGCTCCACGTGGATCCGGCAGAAGG
>NW_021828326.1:7500-8897 GCF_006345805.1 Octopus sinensis
ATGTATCCTATAGCTTGATCTCAATAAATATAAGAGTTCAATGCATAGACCTGCCCAGGGAAGCGGCCTACGTGCCTAAAGACCATTTTTGATATGTGTGCTGTGGCTTGCTGATGATAAATAGATTCTATAAGGCCTAGAGCTTGGGGGCCTATAATGTTGCTAAGATAATTCTGGATGATGGTTGCGTTAATAATCATGATGATGGAAAAGGCGGCGTGCTGGCAGAATCGTTAGCGCGCCGGGGAAAATGATTAGCGACACTTCATCCGAGTTCAAATTCTGCAGAGGTCGACTTTGTTTTTTATCCTTTCGGGGTCGATAAAATAAGTGTCAGTTTCACACTGGTGTCGATGTAATTGAATTATCTCTTACCCTGAAGATGCTTGACCTGTGCTAACATTTGAAACCAATAATCATTATGATGGAGATATTAATTGTAATGGTTTTGGTGTGGTAAGCGTAGTGTTAATGGTGGTGGTGACAATTTACTGGTAAATGTGGTAGCGTTGTGATGGTAGTGGTTGCAATGTTCGTAGAATTAAGGCCGTGGTGTCAGTGGTGACATGGTAGTTGCTATAGTGATGGTGGTATCCAGCTATATTAATGGTAATGGTGTTTAGTAGTTGAGACAGCGGTGATGGACGTGAAAAGACGGTGGTTGTGGTGCTGACTGACAGTTTTGCTGTTGTTGGTAGTGGTAATGGTGGTGTTGGTGCTGATGGTGATTGACATCGTGTTGACTGCAGTTTTTAGTGGTTGCAGTTTTGTGGCAATGGTGAAGGTTTTGAAGGTGGTGGTAGTGGTGGCAGTACCAGTGATATGGTGATGGTAATGGCGGTTGTCACAGTGGTAGTCGCTGTTTCAGTTCTTACTGTTATTGTGGTGGTGGTGACGGTGGTCATGTTGATGATTGATACCGTAGAAGCTGCAGATAAGAGTTCAGTGGTGAAGATAACGATGGGGTTATTGTAGGTGGTGGTTGTGGTGGTAGAAATTTTGAAGGGGTGATGCTGAGAGGATGCTTCCTATTATTTGTATGGCTCGGGGACGTCAGCTCGGACTGATTGGTCACGTTGCTACTGTTGGATCCAGCGATTTTGTGTTCTCTTCTCTGAGGATCCAGCTGGGGCTACTACTCGTGTCGGTCAGCCACATGCCTCATGGTCACGGCTGATGATAAGTATTTTGCGGGGATGTGGACTGACTGGGACATTGCTCGATGGTCCTCCGTCACTTACGACGAGTGTTCCAGCGGAAGCGATCAACGAAACAGCCTGCTCATGAAATTGATGTGGAAGTGATTAAGCACTCCACAGACATGCATTCATTTAATATAATTTTCAAGGAGATCCCTTTTCAAGGAGATCCCTTAAATTATAAGTACACCTCATTTT
>NW_021828327.1:5000-8734 GCF_006345805.1 Octopus sinensis
ATTTGACCTGCATAGGTTTTAACACTTAAAGAGAAGGGCAATGTGAACCGCAACACACTCCGCTCCGGCGTTCTTTTCTCTTGGAGGGGTTAGAGTCTGGCGTGTAATTAATTCTATCATTGAAACTGTTGGCGACCAGAGTCTCGTTGTAGTAGGGCCGACAGCATCAAAAATCTCTTTGCTTGAAGATAGGTTGGAGATTCATTTGCTGGCGCCCTTTACCGGGTTCTTGAAAACTATAGCTGGATGACAGGAAGCTGTGTTAATATATGATAGCTTCGTATTTGGCTTGCTAAAGGGCGTATAAGCACCAGACTCCCAAGCCCAGGAAATCCGTCGTTTTGAGGTTGGTTCCTCTCATGACCTTCAGTCCAAGGGAATTCATTGTACTGCTGAGATCCTTTCTTATCGATGAAAAGCGCAGGGTTACGTAATTGGATTGTTACCTAACACTCCGTTGAACCCCTAATGCGAACCCAATTGGTAATATCGCCCGTAATGGATATACAATACTATACACTTCGATTAATATATCCAGCTTCCTGAGAGATATGAGAGTACATTTTTTTCCTGACTTATGGACTCTGGGACGACTTACACACTCACACACTCATATACACACACATCCACACATACACACATATATGCATGTATGTTTATATTTGTATATCTTTGCATACCATGGAATGTCTAATCTGTTGCTCTCCTATGAGATTACGATGTCGATAATCCGATCCCCAGATTACAGTATGGTCTTATTGCCAACAACAGAACCCAGTGAAACCCATTAGAGATACTCGTGTGTCCGGTGGTGTTATTGAACCTGGAACCACGATGCACCGATCAACAAACGAAATTTCCATAGTATACTCACAGCTATATAGAATAACGACAAGATGGTCATGGCTGTAACGCCGTAGATCGTTGGACTGCTGAATCAGGATTGACTTGTGACTTCCTAAATAGTGATCACTACGACCATCAGCAGAAACCAGAAACTACCACTGCAACAACAATTCAAGAATTACGAGACGACCTCTACTACCACCACCACCAACACCACAATGCCAACAAACCAAGACCACCACTACTACTACAGCAAATACTTCTACAACCAACCCCACGACGGTAAGGTGTAACTGCTGCTACCACCATCAACACCGCCACAAGAGCAACGCCAGCAATTGCTACTACTACTACTACTACTACTACTACTACACCACCACCACCACCACCACCACTACTACTACTACTACTAATACCAATACTACTACTGCTACTACTACTACAACTACTACTGCTGTTACTACTACTACTACTACTACTACTGCTACTACTACTAATACCAATACTACTACTGCTACTTCTACTACTGCTACTACTACTAATACCAATACTACTACTGCTACTACTACTACTACTACTACTACTGTTACTACTACTAATACCAATACTACTAATGCTACTACTACTACTACTATCACAACGAGAAGAGGATCGACCGTCGCCTCAACAACAACAACAGTAAAAAGTCAACCAACAGCTATGATCATTTATTAATTATTAATTTGAAGATTTACTATTACTAATTAGCCAATGTAGCTAATTAACGAAGCAAAATTTCAAATACTTTTGAATTCCTGTTAACAAAAGATCAAGCGAGTCATTGTGATTCATTCATTACTTACGACTTCACTTACAAGAAATAGAGAGGGAAAGAGAGGGAGAGAGTGGGGAAAGTGAGGTGGGAGAGAGTGAAGGTGGGAGTGGTAGGTGTAAAGAAAGAAGAGAGAGAGAAAGTGAACGAGGGAGAGGGAGCGCGGTGAGAGGGCGTGGCACATACATAGATAGTTTGACAGATTAAAACATTCCGCTTTCTCACGAGATCACCTGAAATATATATATATATATATATATATATACATATATAAGTGTATGTACACAGGTATACGCATACACACAGAAACATTTATGTGTGTGTGGGTGTCTGTGTGTGTATACATATACATATATATATAGATGCATATATATACATATATACATACATGCGCATGTGTTGTCTTTGTGCCAGTGTTTGACTCTGTATGACAACCGGTGTTACTATGTTTACGTTCCTGTACATTAGTTGTTCGACTAAAGGGATCGATAGAATAAGTGCTAGGCTTTAAAAAAGATGTCTAGAGATCGATCCATTCAACTAAAAATTCCTCGAGACGGCGCTCCAGCTCGGCCGCTGTCTGTTGGCTGAAACAAGTGAAAAATTAATCACAAGTGAACCTAATTTCTCGATGATAATTGCTCCGACGTTCAGTTTTCTTGTGAGACAGCGACACACTTTTGTAATCCTTACTTTCGACCATCATATTTCGAAGTTATTTTTCTCTACTTCCTGTCTGCAATTAGTTCAGTAATCTTCAATGAGCAAGTGCTGCCTGGGTAGCCACTGAGGAGAGAATATTAAACATATTTTAGTGAACAGCATAGAAAGAACACGCCATGATAAGATTTGTCACAATTTATACTGACCACTATATAAATAATATTCTTTTCTACTCTAGGCACAAAGTCCGAAATTTTGGGGGAGTGGGTGGGGCAGTCGACCCCGAAGGATGAAAGGCAAAGTCGACCTTGGCGGAATTTGAATTCAAAACCTAAGGGCAGACGAATTATTGGTCAATAAAATAATAAGCGATGGTCACGGCTGAAATGTCTTCGGTCAGAAGTCTGATTAGGATTAACAACAGAACAAGACTCTCTCAGACATTCACACACATCCACACGTTCGCATACAAAAGTACATATACGCATAGACAGTGACGTATATTCTTTTCTACTCTAGGCACAAGGCCTGGAATTTTGGTGAGGGCGGGCAGTCGATTAGATCGACCCCAAATACGCAACTGGTACTTAATTTATCGACACCGAAAAGATGAAAGGCAAAGTCGACCTCGGCGGAATTTGAACTCAGAACGCAGCGGCAGACGAAACACGGCTACGCATTTCGCCCGGCGTGCTGACGATTCTGCCAGCTCGCCGCTTTATTGAGGAGAGAATATTAAACATGTTTTAGTGAATGGCATGGAAAGAATACGAACGAAGCCATCATAAAATTTGCCTCAATTTATACTGACCATTATATAAGCATTATAGATACAACACTTCAAACAAGTGGTGGAATCATGTACACCAAAAAGGGCATCAATGAATACTTAAAGCAAAATCTATCAAAAGGATTATGATTTAAACAACAGCGAAAGCCTTTCATATTTTATGTGAGAAATTCCCTCGCGATGTGGGAATTTTCAAAAGCTGTAAACAAAATCTTTTGGAGTAAGCATTCAATGAAAACCTCGAGACATAAGTGAATGACCTCTTCCGTTATTTGCCCAACTTTGTATGAATGTATAAAGAGTGAGCTGCGTGAAGGCACGTGACTAATGGACTGATGAAAAAGATTCACTTAATGAACGACATCAGGTCATAGGATATAAGAACGTTTACCGACACTGACAATAACGAGTTCCTCGAAAGATATTTTCCACTGGATTTCATTGTCACCAGATCTGGATTCAGGACTTTAGACATGCACATATTCGCGCATTATACCTATTTCTTTATTACCCACAAGGGGCTAAACACAGAGGGGACAAACAAGGACAGGCATAGGTATTAAGTCGATTACATCGACCCCAGTGCGTAACTGGTACTTAATTTATCGACCCCGAAAGGATGAA
>NW_021828328.1:0-5000 GCF_006345805.1 Octopus sinensis
CACACACACAAACACACACATACGCACACACATATATATATTGTTGATATATCAATTACGTTTTTGTTACCTTCCATTAGTTAAGATGGCCAAACGAGTAACACTCGAACACAATATAGGAGATGCATGTATACACATATATATCTATCTATGTATCTATGTATCTATGTATCTATCTATCTATCTATCTATCTATCTATCTATCTATCTATCTATCTATCTATCCATCTATCTATCTATCTATCTATCTATCTATCTATCTATCTATCTATCTATCCATCTATCCATCTATCTATCTATCTATCTATCTATCTATCTATCTATCTATCTATCTGTCTATCTATCTATCTATCTATCTATCTATCTATCTACATACATATATAAATGTGTATACATGCATCTCCTATATTGTGTTCGAGTGTTACTCGTTTGGCCATCTTAACTAATGAAAGGTAACAAAACGTAATTGATATATCCAACATTAATTGAAACTGGTATAAGGTTCTACGAGTTTCTATATCTGAATGGAGAGACCTTTCATAAATACTGCGGCTTCTCCGAGCTCTGCTGTTAAAATAGTAATTGGTAATTGTTCCATTGCAATCCCAAATAAATTTGCAACATTAAAGAGATTGGCATTAGTTACGGATTATTATTTATTTATTAATTGTATAATTATAATCAATTGATTGTCTGTGAATGATCAAAAGTATTTCTCTGTTGTCTGATGGAGCTGTTTAATGTTGTAGTGTATTCATTTTATGTACGAATTCTAATCCTGTTGAGAATAACTTCGCCTTGTGTCCACCCATGAATGACTAAATATGGCTAAAATGAAATATTGGTGTGCATTACAACCACTCAACCCTATCGTCAGGTGTGAGATCTTGTATCCTTGTTAGAAATCGTCAAAGCTGTTTTATAGTAATTTTCTTTATAATTTTTGGCGCTGGACATCAATTCCAAGTCTTTGGTATGGTAAATGTGTGTGCGTGTGTGTTTGCGTGCGTGTTTGTGTGTGTATGTGTGTGTGTGTGTGTGTGTGTGTGTGTGTGTGTGTGTGTGTATGTGTCTCTCAATGCGTCTAAGTTCATTACATTTTAAGTTCATTACTTTTTAAGTTCATTACAGCGACCCGAATACTTGATTGACACTATATTTTACGCACCCTGTACGGATGAAGAGTAATGATTATGCTGGCGTGACTTGAACCGAGAGCGTTAAGCTTCGGGAGATATGCGGCTAAACATGTCCGACGCGCTAAGAGTTCTGTTGAATTGCGGCCTTAATACTTATTATTTTTGCAATACAGGCACAAGTTTATCAGAATTGAAAACCCTACCTGGTGTACCAGTTGATACATTGTGAACTTTTCAATTTTAATGATGTGTAATACTGATGTTCTTTGTATAGTTTTATGTCACAAAATTAAAAAAAAATCCACAATATATTAATGATGACAATTTGAACTTAGAATTTAAAGTAGTGAAACAAGATAGGATGAGAAATTTTGACTGATCCAATTCACTAACGGAAGATGGTCAACTGGT
Organism: Octopus sinensis; assembly: GCF_006345805.1. Taxonomy (NCBI): domain Eukaryota; kingdom Metazoa; phylum Mollusca; class Cephalopoda; order Octopoda; family Octopodidae; genus Octopus; species Octopus sinensis. The sequence goes on from NW_021828328.1 coordinate 1,551, forward strand.
AGAAAAGTTAACAGGTCGACGAATAAGATCTTTGGGGGCATTTCTTATGTTCTTTATGTTCTAAGTTGAAATACCGCCCAGGTCAACTTTACTTGTAATTCCTTCAGTGGAGATATTTTAAAGATTCCAAAGACCAAACCTTTTAGGGAAGTAGCAAATGTCATTCAGATTTTTCAAAGCATTTCCGATCAAAGCTATTTCCAATCGATATTGAGTTAAATTTCTTTACTGGTAATCTCTTAAAATTTCTAATTTCAATTTTTTCTTCACAAAGTTTTAAAATTACAATGTCGGTTGTTGGGTGCACATTTTAAAACTTATGAATGAGAGGTAATGATTCCGCCATTAATCTAGACATAGTGTATTAAGGGCAACATCATCAAATTTCTCCTTCTTTTTTAAACAAAACATCCATCAAGTAAAGGGTTCAATATAATCGACTTACACCCCGTCCCACAATAGACCAGTACCCCGTTCAGTGGGTATAAAGTGATCTCAGTTACTTATACGCTTTAGAACACTGGGAAGCCACAGCCCTCATGTGGTCAGGAGCTTAAGAAGAAACAAACATTATAATGCTTAGCGGTATTTCGTCTGCCGCTACGTTCTGAGTTCAAGTTCCACCGAGGTCCACTTTGCCTTTCATCCTTTCGGGGTCTATTAAATAAGTACCTGTTACGCACCGGGGTCGATATAATCGACTTAATCCGTGTGTCTGTCCTTCTTTGTCCTCTCTGTGTTTAGCCCCTTGTGGCTAGTAAAGAAATAGGTATTTCGTCTGCCGCAACGTTCTGAGTTCAAATTCCGCCGAGGTCGACTTCGCCTTTCATCCTTTCGGGGTCGATTAAATAAGTACCAGTTACGCACTGGGGTCGATATAATCGTCTTAATCCGTTTGTCTATCCTTGTTTCTCCCCTCTATGTTTAGCCCCTTGAGGGTAGTAAAGAAATAAGACACAAACATCATCTACCGATATGTCCACTCAATAGATCGAGAATAACAAGGATGTCTTAGTTTTCAATTTTCTGGGTGACAGTGTAACGTCGATTAAACAGACCCAATTACACAACTGGTACTAAAGTTTGACGATCATTGGAAGAGATGAAATTTAAAATTGACTTCGCTTGGAAGTGAACCGAGGACACAGAGGTGCAGAACTAAAAACTGCAAACCGATTTTTGCTTCTCATACCCAAAACTCATAATAATAAAAATAATAACAATGATTAAAAACAACCAAAAGACATGAAAACTATAACATTTATGGAAAGAGTAATAACAACAAAGTCACCAGCAGCACCGACACCACCAACACCGCCAACGCCAACACCAACACCAACAACAGCAGCATCTACAACAACATCAACGCTGCTAGAATACAAGTTTTTATTTATGATTTTTATTTTCTTTATTTTTTTTGTATGTTTTTCGGTGATGATTTTCAATTTTCTTTTATGTGATTCTCAGGAGACAAAAAAAGCAGAACTAAAATTCCATCTCAAATTGAAATGAGGTGTAAAAATTTCTCACACATTGCATTCCTAATTCATGTTTTGTTCCACTGTCTTTGGTATGGTAAATGTGTGTGCGTGTGTGTTTGCGTGTGTATTTGTATGTGTGTGTGTGCGTGTGTGTGTGTATGTGTGTGTGTGTGTGTGTCTGTTTGTGTCTCAATGCGTCTAAGTTTGGATGAGTCTGTGTGGTACATATTGGCATGTATGCATGCGGGTGTATATATGTATATGTATTATATATATATATATATATATACATATATATATATGTGCATATATATATATGATTATATATATATACGTGGATATATGCATATATATGTACATATATATATATGTGTGTGTGTGTGCATATATATATATATATACCTATATACACATATGAGTTTGTATGTGTGTGGTTATATGTATGTAAGCGCACATATGAATGTACGTGTGTACGTGTGTATGCGTCTATATTTGTGTATGTACATATGTAATGTATTTAAGTATGCGTGTATGTCTACACGTCTATACGCGTGTTTAGAGGTTCATGAGTATATTCAGTAGGAAGATTATTAGTTTGGAAATAAAACAGTCATGTGCATTTGTGACGACATTCATACACACACACCACACACACACACACACACACACACACACACACACACACATACACAAACACACACACACACACACACACACACACACACACACACACACACATATATATATATATATATATATATATGTATGTATGTATTATGTTATGTTCATGTGTGCTTCCTCATAGCAACTCAAGAAAAAACAATGCATATAGAAAAATAATGACCTCGCTTCTACAGAAATTCGAGTGCTCTGTTTCGATTCTAAATAAATCTGTTAAAAAAAAAGCCAAAATGTTCTTACCGAAATCGTTTATATATTATTCCCTCTTAAGGATGTCCCCCATGATGCACTAAATTTGGATGCACTTCATAGTCCATGAATAGGTTTTGAAGTAGAGCTTCTTATGCAAAGACTGATTGTAGATGCACTGTCATATTGATTCCCATGTAATCGTCACGATGTGATTTATTGCATATATATTGGCATGAACGGACACAGCAGTCATCAAACTCAAGACACAGGGGCATCGTTCATAGCTAACCCTAATATGAATTTTTATTATATTTACAGAGAGTAGTATAGCGATTTCGGCACATGTATATACACGAAAGACGCGTATGGAAACATCATGACACACAGCAACAGGCCTTTGATTTACGAGCCTCCCTGTTGGCTGTACTGGCGTATACATATATAGACACAGACGAAAGAGAGGAAAGGGTACTGGTAATATGTATATTAATCTACGTCTTTTATCTTTTTCTTAGCCTTTATAGAGCAGGTGAGGAGGAGGGTTTCCACTGCATCAGTTGTCTCTTCGACTCCGGGTAAAAATTGTTGAATTCAGCGTATGCTTTTCTGAAGGTATGTATGGATATTATCATTTATTTCGCCCAGGGTGTTTTCCAACAAAATGTTCTCCTATTCTTGCTGTGATATAAGTCTCGTGATTTTTCTTACCCTAGGTGTAGAAATATGCTGCGCTTTACCGCAAATCTGAATATCATTATTAATTGTTATCGCCATATTAATATGGCATTCTTATAGATATAAGAATAATCGCTGCCATAGTCAGCTCCATGAGGCCACCGCCATCAAGATAGCTATTGATACACGATCTGTATCCATTATAACCTTCGAACAAGGGAGCTCAGCCGCTTCACACTGCCAGTCCGACAGCTACAGACGCGTTTCGGGGTATTGCCCCTTGTCAATGTAGCGCAGTCAGACCCGCAGGTGTCGCCACTGACGTCTCTGTTCGAAGGCTTATATTTACCTAGTTTCAGTAGAATACATCCACTTGTTTTCAATAATAGAAATATTAAAATTACTAAGTCTCTATAAGGTT
>NW_021828329.1:0-8903 GCF_006345805.1 Octopus sinensis
GTTTACGTCCCCGTCACTTAGCGGTTCGGCAAAAGAGTCCGATAGAATAAGTACTAGGCTTACAAAGAATAAGTCCTGGGGGTCGATTTGTTCGACTAAAGACGGTGCTCCAGCATGGTCGCAGTCAAATGACTGAAACAAGTAAAAAAAAAATAAAAGAATAAAATCTGACATGGACCCTTAAGGACCATATTGACTCCGATTGAGAACCACTACATCAGATACTAGAAGGATTCATAGCGACGACATACATCGACGAGGGTCACCTAGTTCCGTAAGTGAGTAACTGCTAACATCTCTAGCACTGGCTATCATTGATGTCATTCAGCTGGAGTGATTTAGTTTCACTTTAGCACTCACTGCACTACCTCTACGTCTATAGTTCATTTCGCATCACTTATCGAACTGTCAAGCAAAGGAGCGCTTTCTATGCTGTAGCTTCGACTATTGCCGCAGTGTTCGGTAAAAAAATCAAATTCAAACCAAAATTGCTTAAATGTAAGCGTTCCGTGATATTTTCAACTTTTATTGTTGTTCGTACTCCCAATGTCGTTGTCTGTCAGCTTCTTGGAACAGCTACGTTGAACAGCGATGCCGGATGCATTGAAGAACGTAGATTCATTGAAGAACGTAAACTTCAAGCATCATGATGCTGGTGAATGATAGGAATTTTTGTGTCTATCACCACATGGAAAAATAATAATAAAAAATAGACTATATGTATGCGACAACTGGTGCAGTAGGTATACCTACTTGTTAGTCCACAATCACTCAAGTTATTAAATAGTATACAACAACAACAAAAAAAAAAAGGTTCTCCCGAGAATGATTGTTGCCACTTTCAATGGAAATTCTTCCCTGCAGTGTTATTTTTCTCGAACCCGACTAATGAAGTGAAGCTGTAGACTTTTAACAAGAACCTTTTTTTCTCTTTCTGGTAATCTCTAAGATGTCTGGGCTACACTGACTAACAACGAAGAAATACGCAATCGGGAATTCATTGAAGTGAAAAAAGAAAAAAAAAGGAAAAAATTGAAATGGAAACCGGAATCAATTCTCTTAAAACTTAAATACTTTCCTTTTGTTAAATCAAATGATAATATGGCTGGACGCTGTATACCGTTCAAAGCCCAAATCAAGTAAAAAAAAAAGCCTAGAAATTTGACGCAGTCATTGGGAAATGCATACGTGTGTGTGTGTGTATGTGTGTGTGCGTGTGTGTGCACGCGCGCGCGTATGTGTGCTTGTAGTTACCCATCTGAGAAATGAGACCTTTAAAAAGAAACTACGGTGATTTTAAAACCGACACATGCACGCACACACGCACACATTCACACAACACATTGATTCGTATGAACTTGAACAAAGAACCTATTTTCAAAATAAGACCTGATCTAGTTTATACACATTGCGGATAAATCAACTGTTAATGAAATCAGTGACCGGTAAAATACAAATGGCGCTAAATTGAAAGCTTCAAGCTAACAGGATTCTTTCAAACAATAGAAGGAGCATTTTAAGAATTTCCTTTTTTTTTTTTCATTCTTCGGAAGCATCCAATCATTACTGACCAGCTTATAAAAAGAATCATAAATTACAAATTAAATATCAACGTTGGTCACTTCAGAGCTGACGAATCAAATTATGGTCCAACTAAAATCAAAACTAAAAGTCGCTTGGTTTTAATAACATACCTCCCGGAGGTCTAGAAAATCTCGGTTTTTTAATGATGCCTTTCTCCGACTGTACAATCCTGTCTAGAATCAAAACCCAATCAATAAATGAACTGAAGTCTGTAACTCACTTTCCATAGAGAAAAAGGTGAGTTAAGCTTCGTGTAGGAGTACCAGTTTCCTTTTTAAATGTACAGCTGTTGCAGATAAGAATGGTACGCAATCGTATCTCACCGTCGTTCGAGAAAATTCTTCATAGGAACCTTGTTGGGTTCAGGAAGAATCGTTAAACAACTGATCAAATATTAGTTTCAAATTTTGGCAATTTCGAGCGAGGGGTCAAGAAGTCTATTACGACACCAGTGCTCGGCTCATTTTATCGACACTGAAATGGTGGTGAAAGGCAAAGTCGACCTCGGCGGAGTTTAAACTCTGAACATAAGAAGTTTTTCCGGAGTGCTAACGACTCTGCCAGCTCACGGCCTTACAACTGGTCAACTAAAAATCTTACTACGGCTATTTGCATGGTTACTCGTAGATTTCTCAAGAAAACTAACCAATGATCGATTGCAGAGTGGAAGGCAAACGGTACCAGGTGGAATTACTTGCCTGCCAAGAACACCTCCGACATAAACTGTGATTCTTCAAGACATAACAAATACAAAATATTATAATTTCAAAGCTTGGTACAAGGCCTGCAATTTCGGGACAGGGAGTAAGTCGATTACATCGATCAAAGAACTTACCTTAACTGTTACTTATTTTATCAATCCCGAAAGGGTGAAAGGCAAAGTCGACCTCGGCGAAATTTGAACTCAGAACGTAAGGACGAACGAAATGCCGCAAAGCATTTCGCCCGGCGTGCAAACGATTCTGCCAGCTCGCCGCCTTAATGAAAAATATAACACTCTACAAAAACATTGGCGCACCTAACCGAGACATAGATTCTTTCGACACGTTTGCTGGTGTTTTCCACGGAGAAATCCTTGTACCTTTCTTATTTATACTCTGTCTTGATTTATGTTCTTCATATTCCAATTGGTCAGAACTAAGAACCTGGCCGTGCCCTCACAAAATCGTTAAGTTTCAGGTATCTGACCTCCAAAATAACAGATGCGGATTATGCTGATGACTTAGCCTTTATGTCAGATATGGTTGCAGGAGTCACTAAGCTAGTTCCCAATCTAGAACTAGTCCTCAACCACTTTTTTTTTTTACTTAAGGACCCCTTTGATTATTATTTCATTTTGGTGGACCCCCATACCCTTTCGATATTTAAAATCTAGTTTTCTAAATTCTTCTTTCAAAATCCCTATTTTGCTTTTCACACATTCACTAGTATAGGCTTGCAAAAGCACGCTCTGAGAGAACATTTTTCCATGGCTGGAAACGTTAAACTATGCAAAACGTGAGAGAAAGAAATTTAGCTATTTCTTGCAGTAAATAGATATAAAAGCAATTTTTTTCAGGGGCTCTTAAAATACAATTCTGGGTCCCCACTTTATCATTTTACGTGTGTGATCTCCGAAAATGCTATATTACCCCCACCCCGGGGTCACATGGAACCCGGTTGAGATGCCGCAGTTGGCATTGGTCCGATGGGGAAAACACAATTCATCAGATACATTTGGAAATAACAGTTTCAGCTGAATATGCTTCGCTGAGGAGTGCAAAATAAGGTCGAAACACGTTCGTTGCTTGTACTGGTGGCTTTAAAGACAAGAACAACTCGTTGCTGAATTGTCGGTACTTTCCAGAAATTTGGATTGATATTAATGGAGTTATCTCGTTTGTTTGTTGATTTTAAATTTTAAGCCAGGTTAATGCAAGGAAAAAGAGATTATATAATTCAAGTAAACATGTATTACACAGTTATGAGAGTGCGAGAGAGAAAGAGAGAAATAGAGAAAGAGAAAGAGAGAGAGAGAGAAAGAAAGAGAGATCTATAGATAGATTGAGAGATAGTGAGAGAAAGAGAGAGAGAATAAAAAGTCCGTAGAACTAACAAACATGATAAATAGATGACATAGTTAACACAGAAAGAGAGAGAGAGAGAGGAGAGAGAGGAGAGAGGAGAGAGAGGAGAGAGAGGAGAGAGAGAGAGAGGAGAGAGAGGGGGGGAGCAGGCAGTTAACAAAGAGCGAAGATAAAATAGGTTAACTGAAACAAGAGAAATAGACTATAAATTTAACATAAAGAGGAGTCGCTCCGATATTAACCACATACAAGATAAAGTGATTAGACATTTAATGGTGGAGATAAATAGATTCAGGGCCGTGAAGCGAAAGATTTACACACGGGTGAGACTGTTTTAGGAACCCAACCACCAGTTATTGAAAAATAATAAAACAGTGCAATCTTATTTTATACATATTTTATATATTTATTTAATACCAAAGATCGTAGAATGACTAAATGGGCTTTCTCTGAAATCAATATTTCGACTGATTCCTGATATGATGCTGCTTGGAACTCGGTGTTCCTCCCTCTCCTCATCCCATGACGACCTTGTGACAGTTTTTTTTTCTTCCTGAGATAGTTCTTTATCAGATTTAGTTGGCTGAGGGAACGTTCTTCTACGTTGGCATAGTGAGAAAATATCGGAGTGATGCACAAACATTTGCAACGATCTTCTTCTGCTTGTAGTTTTATCCATTAATTTAAGCTGCAGTTTCCCCCTTAGTTGTCAGCGTGCATCATAATTTTCATGTCAGTGAATTCGCTTCAATTTTCTTTGGCTGTTTACATCAATATTTTCAATTTCTGCAAAAGATATGTACTTTATGGTCAAAAGATTATTCGATATAGACAAGTATTGCCAGGTGGATGAACAAAAAAAAGTACCAGATATTTATGTTTTTATTTTTTATTTTGGTGCTTCAAATCTTGATCCTGTGAACTACTTGCAGAATCGATATCAATGGAAACGAGAACATCAAGAAATAAGTCAAAAGCAAAAAAAAAAAAAAAAAAAAAAGAAGAAGAATCCCAAATGTCCGAAATAATCCTGATTTGGCAAATTTTGAGCGGTGGTGGTGGTGGGTGGGGAGAAGTCGATCACATCGACCTCGGGTACTTCAGTGGTACTTATTTTATTGACCCCGGAAGGATGAAAGGCAAAGTTGACCGCGGTGGTATTTGAAAGCAGGACACTAAGAGCCAGAAGAAATGCTGCCAAGCATTTTATCCGACGTGTTAACGGTTCTGCAAGCTCGCCACCGTGAATGTCCGAAATAATCCTTTCCACTATAGGCTCAAGGTCAGCAAATTTTGATGGAGGGGGCTGGTTGATTACACCGACCCCGGATCTTGACTGGTATTTATTTTATTCATTTCTTTACCGCCCACAAGGGGCTAAACACAGAGGGGACAAACAAGGACAGATAAACGGATTAAGTCGATTACATCGACCCCAGTGCGTAACTGGTGCTTATTTAATCGACCCCGAAAGGATGAAAGGCGAAGTCGACCTCGGCGGAATTTGAACTCAGAACGTAGCGGCAGACGAAATACCTATTTCTTTATTACCCACAAGGGGCTAAACACAGAGGGGACAAACAAGGACAGACGTAGGTATTAAGTCGATTACATCGACCCCAGTGCGTAACTGGTACTTATTTAATCGACCCCGAAAGGATGAAAGGCGAAGTTGACCTCGGCGGAATTTGAACTCAGAACGTAGCGGCAGACGAAATACCGCTAAGCATTTTGCCCAGCATGCTAACGTTTCTGCCAAGTTGCCACTGGTATTTATTTTATTGACTCCAAAATGATGAAAGGTGAAAGGACTCCGAAAGGATGAAAATCATCCGCTGTGGAATTTGAACCCATGATGTAAAGACGGACGAAATGCCGCTAGCGATTCTGTACACACACACACACACACACACCACACACACACACACACACACACACACACACACACACACACACACATGCACACGCATATATTATCCAATCAGAGTGACGTAAGCCAGAAAAAGAACCATAATCTCTCTCTCTCTCTCTCTCCTCTCTCTCTCTCTCTCTATATATATATATATATATATATATATATATATATATATATATATATATTTATATATTCTTTTATTCTTTAACTTGCTTCAGTCATCTGACTGTGGCCATGCTGGAGCACCGCTTTTAGTCGAACAAATCGACCCCAGAACTTATTCTTTGTAAGCCTATAACTTCTTCTATCGGGTCTCTTTTGCCGAACCGCTAAATTATGGGGACGTAAACACACCAATATCGATTGTCAACCGATGGTGGGGGTGGGGTGAGACAAACACAGACACACAAGCACACACACACACACACACACACACACACACACACACACACACACACACTGAGACGATGTAAGCCGGAAAAAGACTGGCTTACATCATCTGATTGGTTCTCATTAAAAATTTCTTTCACTTTAACACATTTACCAGTAATTTAATTTCAACTTTTAAATTGCTAACAATATGTTTTGTTTTTAGCAGCAGAATGAGACTAATTGTTTTCGCAGTTCCTGTAGATTTTAATGAACATTTCAATGCTATCCACATCAGTATGGACGGTGACATCCCTTACCTGTTATCCCATGTTTCAGGTGTTAATGGAAGCGTGAATACTGAATCAGATGAATGATATATGCTTCCGAAAGAAGATGCTTGTTTAACACCTCCTCCTGCATCGCTTAATAATTCCTCTTACTTCACTTCTCGTTGTTAGAGTTAGATTAAGTTCTAGAACATTCTGCGGGCTAATTTGATGCCATTGAGGTTTTACACAAATAATTTCACGCAATCGTTTCTGACTGGCTGCTGGGTAGTTGATTTATGATGCAATGGTTGAGTCTTTGAGTATTAGAATAATTTGCTATCTTTTTGGACAACAAGAAAAGATATTGGTTTTAAAGTTAGGCCCAAGCTCAACAATTTCATAGGAGACCCCAGTATTCAACTGGTACTTATTTTATCGACACCGAAAGGATGAAAGGCAAAGTCGACCTTGGTGGAATTTGAACTCTCAACATAAAGACGGACGAAATGCCGCTAAGAATTTTGTCCGGCGTGCTAACGATTCTGCCAGTTCGCCACCTTATAATAGGAAAATGTATTACAGACACTTTGAATAGCGCAGGAATGGCTGTGTGGTAAGTAGCTTGCTTAACAACCACATGGTTCAAGTTCAGTTCCACTGGGTGGCACCTTGGGCAAGTGTCTTCTACTATAGCCTCAGGCCGACCAAAGCCTTGTGAGTGGATTTGGTAGATGGAAACAGAAAGAAGCCCATCGTATATATGTATATATGTATGTGTGTGTGTATATGTTTGTGTGTCTGTGTGTGTCCCCTAACATCGCTTGACAACCGATGCTGGTGTGTTTACGTCCCCGTAACTTAGCGGTTCAGCAAAAGAGACCGATAGACTAAGTACTAGGCTTACAAAGAATAAGTCCTGGGGTCGATTTGCTCGACTAAAGGCGGTGCTCCAGCATGGCCGCAGTCAAATGACTGAAACAAGTAAAAAAGTAAAAAAGAAAGTAAAAGAGAGTTCCAAAATAGATAATTGCGATAAAGCAACACACCTGAACGCATGCCGCACAAACTCAGTCTATGGCTTCCACAGTGATGAGTAAACAGCAAAAGGATTTTTCATTCGGTAGTATCCCGTGTATTTCCAAATACTTGGCTGCTATATTGTCACCATTTTCGTGCCCCACCCAACTCCCGTAATCTTCCGAGAAAATGCTGTTTTGTTTAATGTTTCTTTTATCAGGTTTCCAATCTTAGAAGTTGCTTTCTCACAGCAGTCTTCAAAAGACAGAAATCTCTCTTGAATCATAAGCATGCGATCTATGCTTTGAAAGCAACTTATGATAAATGTTGTCTGCTCGACATGTGTGGAATCAGTTGTTACATCAGTGTTATTGAACAGCGTTTTGCTTTTGATCTTTCACAGTGTATGTGTTTTAGAACGAGATCGGAGCAAAGAGAAATAAATTCATTTTGTGATTCAGCTGACAGATAATGTGTTTGCATTAATTCTCTTTTTCCTGGCTTTCTTTGACCTTCCTGATATGAGTTTCAAGCACAGGATCCCATTTCGATAAAAGTTCAACCAGCCGAAGGAAGTTACCATTGTAAATATCGCCACACAGATGAGAAGTATCACAGAATGTTAACCCCCACTTTCACCCCTAAATAAAATAATCTTAGTTAGACAATATAACCATTACACCAGTTAGCCACCTCTGTTACAATTTGTTTGTACAGAATATGTTCCATGCATCTGTATGAACGAGTTCTCTTTTTCATGTTCTCTCCATGGTACATAATTTAAGTTGGTTATTACATTCATGCATAGAAAATCTACTTCCCAATAGTCTCCATTTTCTGTGGTAGACCATCCGTTCGTTGGATTAACCCCTTCATTTCCAAAGTGCTGATTGATAAGTGAACAAAATATGGCTTGTTCATTGACACTCCAATTTAGCCAATCACTTTTCAATACCTTTTCCATTTCAGTATTGACGGTTCCTGTGCTTAATGATGCCAAATCGAAAAGACTACTGCTCGACACACCACTTGCAAATGTTTTGGCCAAAGGATGACGTCTGTTCTGCATACATTTATTCTTTTATTCCTTTATATGTTTCAGCCTTGAGGATGTGACCATGCTGGGGCACCACCAGTGTTTTTTTATATCTTTTTGATGTTTTTTTTTATATCTTTCTTCGTATTAAATTTCCTGTTTCAAGCCCATCCTGTCCGCCATTGAAGTGTTCCTTTCCATAGCTTGGTTTTGAGTTGTATTCTGTTCACGTTCACATGCGATTTCTTTATGCAGTGTAGATGGTTCGTGACCAGAAGTCTTATTCTGACACTAAGATGAAGCCGTTTTGTTTTCAGTTTGCTTTTGCACAGAAGGTTCAGCGTTTGTTAATAAATATTCATCACTTAATAACAGTAATATCAATAACCAGTTATGACATATTTTCTTTGTGTTCTCGTTCATCACTGTCCCTGCTGCAGTCTTGTACATACGCATTACATTGATAATATTGAAACGTAAAATTCTTTCTGAAAAGGTTTGCGTGAATAACGTTATAGATTTTAGGCCAGCATTAAATATCGGATTGACTTAGGGACATGTTATCACAAATAAACATTTCTGTGTGGTGCGTCTTTCCTGAAGACATAGTGTGAAGCCACAACTTGGATATAAGTGAAAACAAC
>NW_021828330.1:0-8827 GCF_006345805.1 Octopus sinensis
CATATATATATATATACATATACACATATATATATATATACATATACACACATATATATATATACATATACACAATATATATATACATATACACATATATATATACATATACACATATATATATATATATACATATACACATATATATACATATACACATATATATACATATACACATATATACACACACACATATATATATACACACACGCATACATACATAGATTATATACTCACATATAAGCATACGCAGACACACCCACCGACAAACACATACAAACACACACACATCATTTTCAAATCATATTGTTATTAAAAGTATATGTAACATCAGCCAAATGTGTTGTTTCTCTCGTTTGGTGTGTGTGTGTGTGTGTGTGTGTGAATAGGGGCGGGCGTGCTTGCGTGGTAAGTAGCTTGCTTACCAACCGCATGGTTCCAGGTTCAGACCCACTGCGTGGCACCTTGGCCAAGTGTCTTCTACTGTAACCTCAGGCCGACCAAAACCTTGTGAACGGATTTGGTAGACGGAAACTGGAAGAAGCCGATCATATGTGTGTGTGTGTCTGTGTGAATAGGGGTGCGTGTTCGCGTGGTAAGAAGCTTGCCTCCCAACTACACGATTCCAGGTTCAGTCCCACTGTGTGTCACTTGGCCAAAGTGCCACACAGTGGGACTGAACCTGGAATCATGTGGTTGGGAAAAGCCTTGTGAATGGATTTGGTAGACGGGGACTAGAAGAAACCGGTCATGTGTGTGTGTGTGTCCCAACACCGTTTGACAACCGGTGTTTGTTTGTTCACGTTCCTGTAACTTAGCGGTTCGGCAAATGAGAATGATTAAAGTACGTAAAAGACAGAATATCTAAATAACGCGTACAATCTACCCGACGAGCTTTTCTGGGGGTTTTGTTGATGTTGCTGTCGTTTTCACTCAGGTTGAACTGAAGTCGTGAGCAAAAGATACTTGCACAATGTGATTCACACAAGGATCGAACCCGTTGGCACCCTCATTACAAAGACAACTCAAAAACATTCGCCTATGCTTCACCCATAAACAAACGAACACGCAAACAATGATAGATACGCAATCAAGAATGCCGTCGTCGTCGTCGTCATCAATACCACCGCCACCTTCAACAGCAACATCCAAATTATCATCTCCATTATCATCACCATTATTATGCGACGTGACATCAAAGGCCGTTTGACATGCCATCTTGCACTAGACGCAACACGCCCAGGTAAGATGACGACATCCAGGTAAAGTGAAATAATTTGCCTACATAGACAAAACGCCAGATGACCCGGGTATCGAAACATTGGTCTGACGATCGAGCGTCCAATAGATTTACCACTCAGCCACGCGCCATCATGGAACCAAACACTTAAACAGACTATCTCCCGCTAAGAGATAGCGAACTAGACAGACAGACAGACAGACAGTGATAGATAAAGATAGAATAGTAGATAGATAGATAGATAGACAGAGAGACAGATAGATAGATAGATAGATAGATAGATAGATAGATAGATAGACAGACAGATAGATAGACAGACAGACAGACAGACAGACAGACAGTGATAGATAAAGATAGAATAGTAGATAGATAGATAGATAGATAGACAGAGAGACAGATAGATAGTAGATAGATAGTAGATAGATAGATAGACAGAGAGACAGATAGATAGAGATAGATAGATAGACAGAGAAACAGACAGATAGACAGACAGACAGACAGACAGACAGACAGACAGACAGACAGACAGACAGACAGACAGACAGACAGATAGATAGATAGATAGATAGATAGATAGATAGATAGACAGAGAGACAGATAGATAGATAGATAGACAGAGAGACAGATAGATAGATAGATAGATAGATAGATAGATAGATAGATAGATAGATAGATAGATAGATAGATAGATAGATAGATAGATAAAGATAGATAAAGATAGACAGACAGGGAGGTAGATAGGTGTGTAGGTAGGTAGAAAGATAGACAGACAGACAGACAGACAGAACATCAAAATGCAGGTGTTTACTCGTTCTGTTGGTATCAAGACAAATTAAAAGGGTGTTAACCAGATATTTGATCTCTCCTTCTCCTCCGCCGCCGCCGCCTCCCTCTCACCTTCTCTCTCTCTCTGCTTCTGTGGTTCTGTGTATACTGCCTTACTTTCTCTCTCTCTCTCACTCTCTCTCGCACTCTCTCTCTCACTCTCTCTCGCACTCTCTCTCTCCCCCCCCCCACTCCTCCCGTCTCCAACATCCGTTTTCTCTCTGCTCCGAACTGTACGGTGAGGTCGCTCACGAGGACTTCTCACCGGCGGCGGCGGCGGCGGCGGAGGCGATGGCGGAGACAGTGACGACCGGGGGGGGGGGATGGAGTGTGGGTGGCAGTGATGGGGGTAATCGGGTGGAGGAGTAGATTTTGTAGTATTAGTAGTAGCAGCAGTAAAATAAATCGTGGGGATGTCGTAACGATGGCGGTGGTGATAGAGCAGCAATAGAAGGAAGGGGTTTTGGTTATTGTAGTAGTAGTGGTGGTGGTCACGCTTGGGATGACGATGGCGGCATAAATGTAAAGGGGATCGACTAGCAATATTGGTGGTGACGGTCATGATGATGATGATGATGATGATGACAGTTGGGGTAATAATAATGGCGGTGGTGGTAGTCTTTATGATGTCCAATCGGCTAATTAACAACAAAATTAATTGGGACCCTTTAGAAAGCTTTCTACTCTAACATTACTAAATATCATCAAATGCGTTATTACTTAAAAAAAGAGGGGTGCGAATACCATCTCAGCCAATCAAATCACATTTTCTTCAGTAAATATCAATATGGTGGAAGCATTCCGTCGGTTACGACGACGAGGGTTCCGGTTGATCCGATCAACGGAACAGCCTGCTCGTGAAATTAACGTGTAAGTGGCTGAGCACTCCGCAGACACGTGCACCCTTAACGTAGTTCTCGGGGATATTCAGCATGACACAGAGAGTGACAAGGCCGGCCCTTTGAAATTGAAGCACTCCGTCGGTTACGACGACGAGGGTTCCGGTTGATCCAATCAACGGAACAGCCTGCTCGTGAAATTAACGTGTAAGTGGCTGAGCACTCCACAGACACGTGTACCCTTAACGTAGTTCTCGGGGATATTCAGCGTGACACAGAGAGTGACAAGGCCGACCCTTTGAAATACAGGTACAACAGAAACAGGAAGTAAGAGTGAGAGAAAGTTGTGGTGAAAGAGTACAGCAGGGATCACCACCACCCCCTACCGGAGCCTCGTGGAGCTTTTAGGTGTTTTCGCTCAATAAACACTCACAACGCCCGGTCTGGGAATCGAAACCGCGATCCTACGACCGCGAGTCCGCTGCCCTAACTACTGGGCCATTGCGCCTCCACAAATATCAAAATATAAACCGAGTAACAACACAATGAAATAATTAGCTCCGATTACACACGCATAATAGAAAAAAAAAATACAGTGAATGATAAAGGATAGATAGACACGAAAATCCTCTCATCAGCCAAGTCGACAAGACACATTGTAGTTTCCGCACGTTTAAAGATAAAATTCTACGATACTAAGCCCGAGTTTGAGCTCTTGATATAGGAAATACCACTGCGATGATGGAGAAAACTGTATGTGTATACTCGCGTGTAGATGGCAAAAATAGTGGAGGCGCAATAGCCCAGTGGTTAGGGCAGCGATTTCGCGGGCGTGGGATCATGGTTTCGATTCACAGACCGGGTGTTGTGAGTGTTTATTGAGGAAAAACACCTAAGGCTCTACGAGGCTCCGGCAGGGCGGGTGGCGAACCCTGCTGTACTCTTTCACCACAACTTTCTCTCACTCTTTCCTCTTGTTCCTGTTGTACCTGTATTTCAAAGGGCCGGCCTTGTCACTCTCTGTGTCACGCTGAATCTCCTCAAGAACTACGTTAATGGTAAATTTGTCTGTGGAGTGCTCAGCCACTTACACGTTAATTTCATGAGCAAGCTGTTCCGTTGATTGTATGAGCTGGAATCCTTGTCATCGTAACCGACGGAGTGGTCCTTACATGTGTGTGTGTATATATATATATATATATATATATATATATTACTATTATTGTTTTTTGTATTTAAATTCGTGTGGCATCGTCCGCTTTTCTGTCCATGTTTCGTATACATTCGATCCTTTTTCAAGAAATCTAATTCTCGTAGCTTAGTTTTTCCTTGGGGCTGGTCGGATCGGAACGATCTCAAGATTAATCAGCGAAATTGCTACGATGATCCGGTTCTTGACTGAAGATTGAGGGCTTCGAATGCCCCGTCCGTGTTTTTTGTGTCGTCTTCTAAGTGTTTTGCGTTCTTATATATATATATATATATATATATATATATATATATATATATATATATATATATTAATCGGAGCAATCTCAAGATTAACCAGCCGAAATTGCGAGGATGATCCGGTTCTTGACTGAAGATTAGAGGCTTCGAATGACCTGTCCGTTTTTTGTGTCGTCTATTTGAATGTTTTGCGTTCTTGTCCCATTTTGTATTTTTATATATATATTTTATACATATATAAGAATTTTTTGCGTAATAAGATAAAAAAAAATAAGGCTGTATAGATAGGTCTTACAGCTGTTTCTAGGATATTTATTGATAATATCCCTTCATCTGAGACAGTGTGAGACGAAAAATTAAGTCATAGTTAGTTTAGATGTGATACAAAATAGAGAGTGAGGTGGAGGAAAGAAAATAGATGGAAGATATGTGTGGATATTGAAGTTGTAGATCCATTTTTTAGGCATAATGGTATATATGCAATATTCCAATATATATATATATATATACCGGAGTAAGCACATGTGAAATAAGGTGGGAAAAAGAGTACTCAAATACCAGGGGTAGAGTAATATGCTTTATTTAAAGCAGCAGAAATTTAACAAAAGCTGTTACTCCGAGTAACAGCTTTTGTTAAATTTCTGCTGCTTTTAAATAAAGTGGTGTGTGTGTGTGTGTGTATATATATATATATATATATATATATATATATATATATATATATATATATATTCGGTTAAGTAATTGAGATTCTAGTGAATTCTAAAGAATTCACATGAATATGGTCCTTAACTAGGATGCACCGGATATCTATATGGTGTTAGCCATACGACAAGTGGGGTGATTATAATAGGAAAAAAGCCAACAAGAATGGATTAAAATCTCGGTACGATCGTTTCGTACCTCGTACGAAACGATCGTACCGAAATTTTAATCCATTCTTGTTGCTTTTTCCTATAAATATATATATATATATATATATATATAGTATATAGTAGAGAGAGAGAGATGGAGAGAGAGAGAGAGAGGCGCAATGGCCCAGTGGTTAGGATGGTGGACTTGCGGTTATAGGCTCGCAGTTTCGATTACCAGTCCGGATGTTGTGTTTGTTAAGTGAAAACATCTAAAACTCCACGAGGCTCTGGCAGGGGGTGGTGACAAACCCCGCTGTACTCTTTCGCCACAACTTTCTCTCTTTCTTCCTGTTTCTCCTGTACCTGTATTTCAAAGGGGCCAGCCTTGTCACACTCTGTGTCACGTTGAATATCCCCGAGAGCTAAGTTAAGTGTACACGTGTCTGTGGAGTGCTCAGCCACTTACACGTTAATTTCACGAGCAGGCTGTTCCGTTGATCAAATCAACTGGAGCGCTCGTCGTCGCAACCGACGGAGTGTCACGACGATGGCAATATCTAGAGCAGTGCTTTTCAACCTTTTTGCTGGAGCGGAACCCCAAGGAAACATTCCACCGGCTCGAGGAACCCCTGTGCAATAATTTAATAGTCTTCTGCACACATATCTGCACAGGAGAATTAAAAATTACTGCCGATTTTAGCAGTTTTGTAACTTCTTGCGGAACCCCTGGACTGTACTGGCGGAACCCTGGTTGAAAACCACTGATCTAGAGAATCAATTAGATCAGGGTTATATATCGCTTTAAAATATTCGGAAGTGCATGATTTGAAGAAATGGATTTTTGGGAGAGCAGTAACGTGTTTAATGTTACGTTATTGAATTACACAAATGTATGCCTACTCTGAATAAATTTGTCGTAATACTGAAATATCTATGTATTTCATTCCAATTTATGGCAAGCACAAAGGTAGGTAGGTAGGTAGGTAGAGAGAGAGGGGTAGGTAGGTACGTAGGTGGTGTGTGTGTGTGTGGGGCGTTGCGTGGCGTTGTGTTGCGCTGCGTGGTGTAGCGTGGCGTGGCGTGGCGTTGCGTGGCGTTGCGTGGCGTTGCGTGGCATGGCGTTGCGTGGCGTTGCGTGGCATAGCGTGGCGTGGCGTTGCGTGGCGTGGCGTTGCGTGGCGTTGCGTGGCATGGCGTGGCGTTGCGTTGCGTGGTGTTGCGTTGCGTGGCGTGGCGTGGCGTTGCGTGGCGTTTTATTTGTTTCACTCATCAGACTAGTCATGCTGGGGCACCGCTTTGAAGAATTTTATCAGAACAAATCGGCACCGATATTTACTTTTTTTCAAGAGTGGTAATTACATCGGTTTCTTTTGTCGAACTGCTGAATAACGGAGACGTAAACACACCAACAGCAGTGGAGGCGCAATGGTCCAGTGGTTAGGGCAGCGGACTCGCGGTCGGAGGATCGCGGTTTCGATTCCCACACCGGGTGTTCTGTGTGTTTATTGAGCGAAAACACCTAAAGCTCCACGAGGCTCCGGCAGGGGGTGGTGGCGACCCCTTTTGTACTCTTTCGCTCCAACTTTCTCTCATTCTTTCTTCCTGTTTCTTGTCCCCCGACTTCCTACGCAACCGCTGAGCCTGGATGCGCATTCATCCATCCGTCGATGCTCTCGGTGTCGGGGGGGTTGACCTGCTTTCTCTTCTGCGGGTCTTACGAATAGCAAAGGATCACGTTTCGGTCTTCTCCTATCTTGCAAGCTCTGGGGCGAAGACCGTTCGCTCAATAGCAACAGCAACAGCAACACCAACAGCAGTTGTCAAGCGGCGGCGGGGTACAATCACACACACACACACACACACGACGGGCCCCTTTCAGTTTCTGTTTACTAAATCCTCTCACAAGACATTAATCGGCTATTCAAGGTCGTAGATCAGAATTGCCCAAGGTGCCACGCAGTGGGACTGAACCCGGAACAATCCGGTTGCGAAGCAAACTTCTAACTCACAACCAGGCCTACGCCTACAGAGAGAGAGGATCTGAATTTAATTTAATTAGCAAATGTGAGAGGAATATCATTAAAAAGCCCATTAAGGCAAACCTGATAAAATGTGATCCGGGTGAAAATGTCTCTCAAGAATGTAAGTTTGATACTTTTTAAGTTAAAAGATCTTTAAAATTATTTTGAAGAAATACTTAAGATGGAGGGTGAAGAACTTATCTCAAATATATTAGAATATTAAACATACACACACACACACATATATACATATAAATACATACACACACACACACATATATACATATAAATACATACACACACATTATATATATATATATATATATATATATATACACCAACACACACACATACATATATATACACATATATTATATGCACAGACATACTTATATACATACACACTTATAAACACACCCAGTATATATATATATATATATATATACACACATTATATAAATACACACAATATTACATAAACACATGAATAGTATATATACAGACACACAAGATATATATGCACAGACATACATATATACATACACACTTATAAACACACACAGTATATATATATACACACATTATATAAACACACACATATATAATATATATATACACACAATATTACATAAACACATGTATAGTATATATACAGACACACAAGATACATATATATATATACGCACACAATATTATATAAGCAGACACACACATATAATATATATACACACACACACATACACATACATGCGCGCGCGTATATATATTCTTTTTCTTCTGTAGGCACAAGGCCCGAAATTTTTGGAGGATGGGACTAGTCTATTAGATCGACCCCAGTGCGTAACTGGTACTTAATTTATCGACCCAGAAAGGATGGAAGGCAAAGTCGACCTCGGTGGAATTTAAACACAAAATGTAAAGACGTACGAAATAGCGCTAACCATTTCGCTCGGCGTGCTAACGTTTCTTATTTCTTTACTGCCAACAAGGGGCAAAAATAGAAGGGACGAACAAGGACAGACAAACGGATTAAGTCGATTACATCGACCCCAGTACACAACTGGTACTTAATTTATAGACCCCGAAAGGATGAAAGGCAAAGACGACCTCGGCGGAATTTGAACTCACAACGTAATGGCAAACGAAATACCTATTTCTTTACTATCCACAAGGGGCTAAACATAGAAGGGACGAACAAGGACAGACAAACGGATTAAGTCGATTACATCTACCCCAGTGCGTAACTGGTACTTAATTTATAGACCCCGAAAGGATGAAAGGCAAAGTTCGACCTCGACGGAATTTGAACTCAGAATGTAGAGGCAGACGAATTACCGCTAAGCATTTCATCCGGCGCGCTAACGTTTCTGCCAGGTCGCCGCCTTCATACACACACAATATTACACAAACACATACAACACATCCACATATAAAGATACACATAAGAAGTCATATATTCACAAACATACACGTACGTGTACACATACGTAAAGACACACACAAACACATATTGAGATATACACGTACTCCCTTTTTCTCTTTTTTTTACTCTTTTTACTTGTTTCAGTCATTTGACTGCGGCCATGCTGGAGGACCGCC
>NW_021828331.1:0-8886 GCF_006345805.1 Octopus sinensis
CAGCACATGACCTTGCAGGTGAGGTGGGGACCTGTTATAATTTTCTTCTGGTCGAGTAACCATTCCGCTCAAAAGGTCCCTGAATAAGGGTTGTTTGAGGATGTTGAACGAACCACTCATGTTTCCAGAGGTGAATTATTCAAACCCCAAAGAATCTTTCTCATCACATGGCTATGATGCTCCCCCACTACTTCTGCTTGTAATCAGAGATGCACAATTCATCAGCCGCAAAGGGACATGCTCAACTGGTTACGGTCAAACAACTGACAAACAAATCTGTGGTATTGAGCAGAATATTTGCTGTAGCCCATCTTTTATACCAAGACAAAACAATGCACATAATAACACTTCCAATCAGTTAAGATCAGAAGCCATGAGAGTCACTGCCTGGTACTGCATCAGGGCTATATTATTATTATTATTATTATTTATTATTATTATTATTATTATTATTATTATTATTTATTATTATTAATATTATTATTACTACTACTACTACTAATACTACTACTACTACTACTACTACTACTACTACTACTACTACTACTATATTATTATTATATTATTATTATTATTATTATTATTATTATATTATTATATTATTATTATTGAGTGAGAGAAGCAGTGAATGTCATCAAAGTGACACTGGGGTAAAATATACGAAGCCCAATATACCCATCATGACTACCCGTCTGATAAGGGTACACCAGGCACATGCATCACAACCATATGTGCACGACATGGTGATCTCATATCAAGATAAACAGCACATGACCTTGCAGGTGGGGCCCAGTTAGAATTTTCTTCTGGTCGAGTAAACCATCCCACTCAAAAGGTCCCTGAATAAGAGTTGTTTAAGAATTTTGAATGAAACACCCATGTTTCCAGAGGTGAATTACTCAAACACCAAAGAATCCCTCTCAACATATGGCTATGATGCTCCCCCACTACTTCTGCTCGTGATCAGAGATGCACATATTGTCAGCCACTAAGGGACATGCTCACATTAATGAAAGGTCAAACAACTGACAAGCAAATCTGTGGTATTGAGCAGAATATTTGCTGTAGCCCATCTTTATTCTACAAGACAAAACAATGTACATGATAACACTTCCAATCAGTTAAGATCAGAAGCCATGAGAGCCACTGCCTGGTACTGCATCAGGGCATTATTATTATCATCATCATCACATTATTATATTATTATTATTCTTATTATTATTATTATTATTATTATTATTATGTTATTATTATTATTATATTATTATTATTATTATTATATATTATCATCATTGTGACGGTGAGCCGGCCGAATGATTAACGCACCGGGCAAAATGCTTTGCTGTATTTCGTCTGCCGCTACAATCTGAGTTCAATTTCGGGCGAGGTCTCCTTTGGTTTTCACCCTCTCCGAGTAGATAAATTCGGAACCTGTGAAACAATGGAGTCGATGTAATCGACTAGGCTCCTCCTCAAAAATTCTAAGCCTTGTGCTTTTAGTACAGAGGTCCCAAAATTTTTAGACCATCGACCCCTTCATGAAATACTTGACCCTTCATCGACCACCAAGCATGTACAAGAAAATAAATTATAATAACAAAGTGTAGATGTGCATTTATCGACCCCTTGAATAGTCCCATCGGTTCCCATGGGTCGATATCGACCACTTTGAACACCCCTGCTTTAGTAGAAAGCGAGCGGGGCCTCATATCAATGAGGAAGGGGCCGGTGCCCCGAAACGACATGTATTATTATTATTATCATTACTATTATTATTATTATTATTATAATTATTATTATTATTATTATTATTATTATTATTATTATTATTATTGAGTGAGAGAGCAGTGCATGCCATCAAAGTGACACTGGGGTAAAATATACGAAGCCCAGTATACCCATCATGACTACCCATCTGATAAGGGTACACTAGGCACATGCATCACAACCATACACTTGCTGGCTTCCGGTATGTGGAGATTTTGACTGGTGGCACTTGCATGTGCAAATTGTTTGCAAGGCATTATTATTATTGTTGCTGTTGTTAAGGCGGCGAGCTTGCAGAATATTTTGCATGCAGGGCGAAAAGCTTAGCGGCATTTCGTCCGTCTTTACGTTCTGAGTTCAAATTCTGCTGAGGTTGACTTTGCCCTTCAACTTTTCGTGGTCGATGAATCAGGTAGCAGTTGAGCACTGGGGTCGATGTAATCGACTATTCCCCTCTCCCAAACTTTTCGAGGTTTGTGCCTTTATTAGAAATAATTATCGTCATGCAGCACGGAGTTTTGTCAGCGAACAGGTCCCGGTCTCAAAGCGACGAAAAATTTTGACAAATTAAATTTAAATGTTGAAGTGAATCTAACGGTTTTTGTGTTTCTTAAATAGCTTATAAACACCTTCCACGCTGCAATTGTTTTCGTTCCAGCACACTATCTCAGATCAGGTCACTGGCTATGCAAGTACATCTCCATAATTATTGTTATTATTTTTGATGTAAATTTGTAAGCTGGCAGAATTTATCCATCCTGCTCGCTGGACAAAGTGCTTAGCAGTATTTCGTCTATCTTTCACGTTCTGAGTTCAAATTCTGCCGAGATTAACTTTACATTTCATCCTTTAGAGGTCGATGAAATATAAGTACCTGTTACGCACTGGGGTCGATGTAATCGACTTACACCCTCTCCAACAATATAAAAAGAAGGTCCGGAATTAATTTTCACGCATTCAAAAATGAATTCATCAAACGTTAGGCATTGATGCGGTGTTATAGGCGCAGGCATGACGTGGTCGTGTGGTCAAGAAGCCAGCTTTGTCATCTCGTGTTTTCGGGTTCAATCCCACTTTGCGCAAATATCTTTTAACAGAATCCGGGCCTTCTTTCTATATTGTTGTTGTGTTTGTTGTTATCGTGTTGTGGCTTGAACGGACGCGTTTTATATCTCTCCCCAACAGTTTGGAAACTTCGTGTTTTCGGGTTCAATCCCACTTTGCGCAAATATCTTTTAACAGAATCCGGGCCTTCTGTCTATATTGTTGTTGTGTTTGTTGTTATCGTGTTTTGGCTTGAACGGACGTGTTTTATATCTCTCCCCAACAGTTTGGAAACTTACCAAGATTTCCTGGTTACGATCTGCCAGTAGAATCTCCTGAACGTCTAGCTTGATGCCTGTTACAGGATAATAAAGCAATATTTGGATTTCAGGCATTTTTTTACTTCCAGCCATTCTTTTTCTTGTTTTTACGATATTTATATTATACTAGCAGCATAGCCCGGCATTGCCCGGGTATGTAAGAGCCCCTAGTAGGCAACGACTAATCCCAATCTAGTCCTTTCCCTCTTGGGAACGAAGGCGCATGTGCAGGTTGCAATATCTGCTCTTCACTCGAATACTTCTGTGTATACGATGTTCCTAGCTGTCCCTTTGGGCGATAAAAAGGTCGAGTTGTGTCCCCTAGACAGAAAATGTGTTGCATATAAAAAGCTTAGATTCTCGACCCCATGTCGAATTTATCGATTTTTTCAGAACTGGGGGAACTTTTCAAAATTTTCGCTGCGTTAGTTTTGAATTATGACATTGGGCTATGCGTGTGTCAAGTTTCATCAGAATCGGTTGAAAGCCGTGGTCAGGGTGAGGGTACAACCTGACAGACACACAGACACACAGACAGACAAACTGCAGTTTATATAGAGAGAGATTATTATTTTTCACCCAGATGGATTCTTCTTCCTTTTAGAAGCCAAGCGGTGCTTCCAAGAAAGAATGCAACATTTTATACATTCTTTCTTTAATCTTTTACGTTTTATCTTTTTCTGTGGCCATACTGGGGCACTACCTTGAAAGGTTTTATTCGAACGATTTGATCCCAGGACTTATGTTTCTCGTGGGTCTGGCCCTTATTCTATCTGCCCCTTATGTCGAACCGAGAGGTTACTGGAGTTGGTAACGAAACAACAGCGTTTGTCAAGCTAGTGTCGGGGACAAACACAAAGACACCGAAGATACACACACACACACACACACATGCGAACGGTTTCCATACATGGTCTAGTGGTTAGAGCAGCGGACTTGCGGTCGAGGCATCGCGGGTTCGAATCTCAGACCGGGCGATGTGTGTGTTTATGAGCGAAACACTTAAGCTCCATGCGGCTCCGGCAGAAGATAATGGCGAACTTCTGATGACTCTTTCGCCACAACTTTCTCTCACTCTTTCCTCCTGCATCTTGCAGCTCACCTGCGACGGATTGACGTACAACCCAGGTGGGGAACCTATACACCAAGGAAACCGGGAAACCGGCCCTTATGAGCCAGGCATGGCTCGAGAAGGAACAAAAAGAAAAAAACAAAGAAAATACATTTTCCGTCTACCAAATTCACTCCCAAATTCACTTCGGTAACATCTTTTAACCCAGCAAGTGTCGAAGTGCATCCCTTTGCAAAAAACGTTCGCATACTAGGCGCAGGAGTGGCTGTGTGGTAAGTATAGGCGCAGGAATGGCTGTGTGGTAAGTAGCTTGCTAACCAACCACATGGTCCCGGGTTCAGTCCCACTGCGTGGCATCTCGGGCAAGTGTCTTCTGCTATAGCCTCGGGCCGACCAATGCCTTGTGAGTGGATTTGGTAGACAGAAACTGAAAGAAGCCTGTCGTATATATGTATATATATATATATATATATATGTGTGTGTGTGTGTTTGTGTGTTTGTGTGTCTGTGTTTGTCCCCCTAGCATTGCCTGACAACCGATGCTGGTGTGTTTACGTCGCCGTCACTTAGCGGTTCGGCATAGAGACCGATAGAATAAGTACTGGGTTTACAAAGAATAAGTTCCGGGGTCGATTTGCTCGACTAAAGGGGGGTGCTCCAGCAAAGCCGCAGTCAAATGACTGAAACAAGTAAAAGAGTAAAAGAGTAAATGTGAGTAATACTGTGGGATCGATTGTTTACCCTTGTATGTCTTGGAATGATGTAAAAGAGTGTAGGGCTAGTCGATTTGAAATACTCCTTGGTTTTGCTGTGTGACGCGTAAAGGGGTCGTATTGAAGATGTCCGTCTTGTCGCCGATCGACTCGTTTCGACCTTACTGATCAAGTGAAGCTGACGGGTGACAGTATCATGAGAACATCCCATCGGCTGGGGCCAACTTTCAAGTGGGCTAGCACGGATCCTCCTAGACGAGCTCGCTGAATCGATGCTCATTGAACGGAACAGGCCGGCTAAAATGTGAAGAATCTCCGAGGTCGAATTTCACATTCTTGAGATGAGAAAATAATTTTTGTGCAGGTTTTTCATTACAGTGCCTTCTCCGTCCACAGATCAAATATCTCGAGCGGCTTTAGCAATATTAAAACCTTGGTTGATATCGAAGAGAAGCAGGTTTCCAAAATATTCATTTCTTGTTTTCTTTTGGTTAACACCCTATCATTGTATGTGTGGCGTAAAATTCATTCAAATTTCAAAAACATTAATCTATGATTGTAGCGGAAGAACAGAGCGCCAAAATTCTGAAAAACATTAGGATTTTTTTTCTATTAATTTAAATAACATTGGAAAGAAATGAAAGAATTTATTCGATAACCCATAACATTGCCCTGGATCTCCGTCTATTGTGACGACAAGTGTTCCAGCTGTTGCGACCAGCGAAACAGCCTGCTCGTAAAATTAATATACAAATGACCGAGCACTCTACAGACATGCGCAGTCCGGACGTAGTTCTCAGAGAGATTCAACGTGACACGGAATATGACAAGGCTATCCTTTGAATTACAGAAACAACTCATTTTTGCCAGCTGAGTGGAAGAACGTAAATTAAGGGCCTTGCTCGAGGACTTGAGTTACCGCCTGGTGTTGAACTCACGAACAGCCGATCGTAAACCGAACACCCTAACCACTAAGCCATACGCTTTCACCTAGTACATTCAAACTCCAATAAAGTGGATTTTTACGAGCCCCCGGGTTTACGAATTTTATTTTATAATAAATATAAAATGGTTAAACAGCCATTTTGTATGTAGCAAAGTCGCAACTTGTGACAACATTGGAATGGAAGCACTCCGTCGGTTACGACGTCGAGGGTTCCGGTTGATCCGAATCAACGGAACAGCCTACTCGTGAAATTAACGTGTAAGTGGCTGAGCACTCCACAGACACGAGTTCTCGGGGATATTCAGCGTGACACAGAGAGTGACAAGGCCGGCCCTTTGAAATACAGGTACAACAGAAACAGGAACTAAGAGTGAGAGAAAGTTGTGGTGAAAGAGTACAGCAGGGATCACCACCATCCCCTGCCGGAGCCTCGTGGAGCTTTAGGTGTTTTCGCTCAATAAACACTCACACGCCCGGTCTGGGAATCGAAACCGCGATCCTATGACCGCGAGTCCGCTGCCCTAACCACTGAGCCATTGCGCCTCCACTGTGACAACATTAGTACTGATGCGTTTACACAGCGATGGAGTAAAATGACAGTATAAAGTTTCATTGTTACTATGGGAAGCTTTTGCTCTGCTTTACGAGTAATCTCAGGGAACAGATTAACTCGTATATCGAGGCAATTGTCATCTGTGTATCATATTGATATATACATACACAGAAGACATGAATCTGGCGTTTTGTAAGATAACATTTCTTCATAGAATTGTGATGAAAGCAATATGTATCGGAACAGATGTAGCCTGCGTTTGAAGCACGTGTTAGAAAAAGCATAGCTGGGACCCTAACAGGGCTACATTTCCGAGTCAGAGTAGGCCTTGGAACAGTAATTGTTAAGGTTGCACTGTTCACCACCGGATGCATTTTAGAGATTTCCCAGGTGACTTGGTCAGCAAACCTTTTTCGACGGTGAATAATCGACGGCCAGACGAGCAGATAGTCACACCATCCCAAAGTAAGCATGCACGCGATCGGTGACCATGTTTCGACTTGTATTGCCACTGGAACACCGAACACGCACTTTACGCTTCAACAACGAATAACGACTACAGCTATGAGGTTCGCGCCCTCAGACGCCCTTGCTTACCCAGTGGGGGATTTGTTAAGTTTGCAAGTCGGATTTTGAGGCCGTAGCAGAAATATTACTTTGTCCGCTGGAACGTTAGTACTATTTCTTTACTACCCACAAGGGGCTAAAGATAGAGGGGACAAGCAAAAACACACAAACGGATTGAGTCGATTACATCAACCCCAGCGCGTAACTGGTACTTAATTTATCGACCCCGAAAGGATAAAAGGCAAAGTCGACCTCGGCGGAATTTGAACTCAAAACGTAACAACAGACGAAATACCTATTTCTTTACTACCCAGAAGGGGCTAAATACAGAGAGGACAAACAAGAACAGACATAGGTATTAAGTCGATTATATCGACCCCAGTGCGCAACTGGTACTTAATTTATCGACCCCGAAAGGATGAAAGGCAAAGTCGACCTCTGCGGGATTGGAACACAGGACGTATCGGCAGACGAAATACCTATTTCTTTACTACCCACAAGGGGATAAACACAGAGAGGACAAGCAAAAACACACAAACGGATTGAGTCGATTACATCAACCCCAGTGCCTCACTGATACTTAATTTATCGACCCCGAAAGGATAAAAGGACGTATCGGCAGACGAAATACGGCTACGCATTTCGCCCGGCGTGCTAACGTTTCTGCCAGCTCACCGCCTTTTGGAGCGTTAGTACTGACCGTCAGATAGAGTGAACTTGTTGGTTGGAGCCTACTCAAGCCAACTCGGATGAATGCCAACGCAAGCACACGTTTAAGCAGCAATATGTGTCAGAGCAGCGACACTCGCATCGTGGTTGCTGTGACTCACAAGAACATCAGACACGTTTCACCTTTAGGAAGTTTGTCAATGCCGTGCGCTCTATCGTCAGCTGTTCAAACGGTGTTCCTTATACCTCATTTTACTGTTTTTGAAAACAATACTGAATATATACTTTTTATACATAATCTTTACTTGGACTGTACCGACGGATTTGGTTGTTTGACATCCGTTTGAAGGATTTCGGTCCTCACCTCTTTTATACACACACAGACACACACACACACCCACAACACACACACACACACACACACACACACCACATATAATATATAATATATATATATATATATATATATATATGTATGTATGTATAAGGGTGAAAAGGAACACACGAGTTGATATATATGAAAAAACAAGTCAAATAGAAAATGCTAAAATAATTTTATAAAGAACATTTCAGTACCGGTTTCGGTCATTTTGAGACCTTTTCAACTGTAACGATTAAATAATTAAATTTAGAAAAATTAAAAGAAAAGTTTTTTTAAAGGAATATTTGTATTGTGTTCAGATATAAGTGGCATTCTGCCTTTCTCTGTCTCCCTTGTTTGCACTTGTGTGTTCGAGGCTGTTGTGAATTCTTGGTAGGGTAGAAGAAGAAGGTTGATGAGGAGAGGGGGTGGAAAAATTTGGGAGTGCCTTGATGGTCGTATTTTGAATGGTCAGTGACGGCTAGCAGTTGCAGTTCAATTCAGGAGAATATTTCTATTGAAAGGTTTGTTTATATATAATATATATATATTATATATATCTATATATATATATATATATAACAAAGTGAAGTTGTAAGGTACCGCACGAGTGGATATATATATGAAAGAAGGTTTGAAAATGCAATTTGGAAAGATGTTTATTCACTTGACTGGTTTCACTTTTTTAGAAAAAGATTCTCAAAAGTAAAATGTAAAAGCTTTATTTTTTATTGACTGTTGTTTAATATTTCTCAAGATTTTTTAGTAAAACTGTTTTTAACATGTTATTATTATTACAAAGAATGTATATATGTATTTAATACTTTTGTGACAACCAGTACTTAACACAACAAAGCTTTTACAAAGCTTTTAC
>NW_021828332.1:5000-8803 GCF_006345805.1 Octopus sinensis
TATGTATGTATGTATGTATGTATGTATGTATGTATGTATGTATTCCAATATATGTGTTTGTGTGTGTGTGTGCGTGTGTGTGTAAGATCAAAGGATCGAGGTATTGGAGGAAAATCAGCTTCAAGCAATCTGTAGTAAATTAAAAAAAGAACAACTTTCAGGGACAATAGTGGTTTATTGATACAGAAGGTTGTGGATATTTTTTCGTATCGAAGTACGATCAACTGAAAAATGTTCTTTTTTATATTTTACAGCAGGCAACCAGGGTTGCCGAGTCTGTGAATAAGAATACAAGAGTTACGGTATGGAGTAGATAAGATCCGGGCTACATACGTTTCATAGCGAGCGGAACTTCAGAAGTGATAAATATCCAAACAAGGTGTATACCACAGGCTACTTTTCAGGCCAAGGATATCTTGGTAAAATGAAAGTTTACATTGTGACAATGAGGTGCATGTTAACGTATGGAAGATTCAACCACAATGTGTAGAAAGCACAGTAGGAGAGACTATAAATGTAGAGAGAAATAAGTACCGTAAATCCTCGAGTATAATCCGCATTTTTTCCCCAAAATTTAAAGGTCAAAATCCCTAGTGAGTATTATATACGAGGTTAAAAATGAAAAATATTTTCTAAGCAATGTCCGAGTCTTTATTTGCTGTCCGGCAATGTTTATTCAGACGCATTTTGTGATGTCGGGCACGAAAATACCTTAAGCTAAGCCTGAAAGCAATGAAGTCATAAAATAATCATCCATAACATGCAGTGAGCAACATTTATTAAACGTTATTATTATTATTTCTTTATTTTCTGCAAACAAAATGCACAAAAATGCTACACGTTTGCATTATGTTATACATACATCTCTCTCTATATAAACGGCAGTTTGTCTGTGCGTGTTTCTGTGTGTCTGTTTGCTTGTACCCTCACCCTGACCACGGCTTTCAACCGATTCTGATGAAACTTGACACACACATAGCCCAATGTCATAATTCAAAACTAACGCAGCGAAAATTTTGAAAAGTTCCCCCAGTTCTGAAAAGAATCGATAAATTCGACATGGGGTCGAGAATCAGGAATACGAACCACAAACTGTCTAGGGGACGCAACTCCACCATTTTTAAATCTCAAAAAAAAATTTACCATCATTTTTTCCATTTTTTTGCTATTTTTTGGCTATAACTCTCTAAAAATGCTTTATAGTTATTTCCCTTACAAACCTGAGCAACGCCGGGCGATACTGCTAGTTAATAATAAAGGACGTTACTGTATACAATTTTACAAACCAAGGACGTTATATAGACCTCCTTGACTCAAGTTAGAGAAGTGGTGCGTATTATACACAAGGTTTAGGTTTTTCAGAAGTACAGCCCCCTAAAAGTCCCCTGCGTATTATACTGAAGGGCGGACTATACTCGAGGATTTACGGTATTAAAAGAAAATATAAGGTGAGAGGAATAAGGAATTTAATCAAGGTCATTTGACCGGTAGTATTCAAGAAGACTGTTTTTGGCTGTGATTATGGCTGAAGTGTTGCCCGAGGAATACACCTCGCTTGCATATTTACCACTTCAGAGGTTCTACGCTCTATGAAACATATGTAGCCTGGATCTTATCTACTTCATTCCTTAACTCTTGTGTGTGTATATAAACACACACACATATATATCTGTGTGTGTGTGTGTGTGTGTGCGTGCTAAATAAATTGAGACAACAAAGCCAAGGGTGTATAGAATTTTCAGGACATTTTTAGAGAGAAAGTTAGTCTTACAGCTGTTCCTGGAATATTAGGGATATCCCTTCACCAGAGACGATGTGAGATGGTTAAATAGAGGGAAATAGTAGAGTTCAATATAAGAAGTTATTTTGGAAAGGGATGGAAACAAGAAGTATAAAGGGAAATAAGAAAATAAAAGTAAAAATAAAAAATAAGCAAATAAAAATATGTAGGATATATATGAATATATATATGCTGTTGCCGCATTATGTCGTACGCGAATGAGAGGATTTGCATCCCCAACGTAGAATTTTTGATGTCCTTGAGGTAGTAGTTGTGCGCGGCTGAAGAAGGCCATAGACACACATCATGCATTGTTATAAATCCGTCTAATAAAGGCCCGAAACATATGTACCGCTGAATCCTTGGCATCATGTTTTTATTTTGATTAATTTACTCCACCACCTACACCACCAAACGGTATATACAGGTGCTTACAATTATCAAGTACTCACCCTGAATATATATATATATATAAATCGTCCAACCCATGCTAGCATGGAAAGCGGACGTTAAATGATGATGATGATGATACATATATATATATTCTTTATTCTTTTACTTGTTTCAGTCATTTGACTTCGGCCATGCTGGAGCACCACCTTTAGTCGAGAAAATCGATCCCAGGCCTTATTTTTTTGTAAGCCTAGTACTTATTTTATAGGTCTCTTTTGCCGAAGCACTAAGTTACGGGGACGTAAACACACCAGCATCGATTGTCAAGTGATGTTGGGGGGGGGGGGGAAACACAGGCACACCAACAAGCACACACACACACACACATGTATGTATATATATATATATATATATATATATTGGTACTAGTTGTATATTTAATTATATATATTTAAGTATTTTGCTATATATTTAATGGCAGTACATGATAAAAAGTTCTACTGTGTTTAAATTGTGTGTAGCAAGCTTTTTGGCCAAGCTTTCAAGTAATGGCTTGACTCCTAAAAATAGTGGACAAATTTGTTTCATATCACTTCTTCATTAAAGACGAAATTGTGCTACCTGGAAAGCCTTTACTAAAAGGTCTTTTGAGGTAAGGCTGCCTTGCTATACAATACCCACTTTCTAGCCTAAGTGGAACAATACGGAAGCCGTATATCACCGGTGTATAACACCCTACCGGCTGGAAAACAAGAGAAATTGTTGAGTAATGTAGTCCGTGACAGGGCTTGTAAAAGTGGTTCGACTCCCAGAGAACCAAAGAAGGGCAAGGTCTTATGGAAATCTTACATGCTCCAGCCCTCAAAAAGAAAATACATAAATAATAAAAATACATATTTGTATTTTGAGAAAACTACGTCCACTCTGCTTTGAAAGTTTTCTATCGAGAGCTGTGATTCTTGGTAACTGTCTAAGTAAGAAAAAAAATAATAATAATAAAATAGAATAAAAATAAAAATAAGCCAGTCTGAAATGCCTTTAATCGTAAGTTTGCTTAGTCGGGCTTGATAAGGGGTGAACAACAAAAATAATAGCATAAATAGAAATCAGAGACTGTATAGGTTAGACGAGTCATTCAAAGAAGACATTTATAAAGTGCTAAATCTAAGTTATATATGTTTATAAGGTTGTGTTGTAGTTGTTCAGTTCCTTGTCAACCATGAATGATGAAGGCGGTCCAGTTATGACCATTCCGACATGCTCTGATTAGAGCATGTCTTTCTTACAAGTAATCCAAGGCATTTTTCCTAGTGTCACACACAGTCTTTCCTGACCTCTTTTATAGAAAGAATACTGGACAGAGGTTGTAAGTCAAGTGACTGACGACTCTCGTCTCTTTACCCAGAAACGTGCTGCCTTCATTTCCTGTCATGTTTTCTTTATTTTATTTCATTCGATTATATATTCTGCCGCTAACACAATAACCTCTGCTCATCAGAGCTTGCTGGATTTGTGCTACCATCCCTTAGACACTCTCGGTTATCTGACTTCATCCTTTCAGTCCCCTTATGATGACCCAAGCACTGTACAAAATGCTGTACTCAGTATTTTCTACCCCAAATATTAATCC
>NW_021828333.1:5000-8842 GCF_006345805.1 Octopus sinensis
TTGTCAGATCCCCTAACGTTTCTGCCGATTCGCTGCCCTATACGCGCGCGTACACACACGCACACGTACACATGCACACACATCACACATCTGTACAAACATGTATAAATGTATGTATGTATGTATGTATGTATGTATGTATGTATGTATGTGAGTGTATATATATATATATTGGGTTGTCCGGAAAGTTTATGCCGATTTTTAAAGGAAAGTAAAAGGTCAATAAATACTGGCCATTACATTTTTAATCAACCAAATATGAACCATTTTGTTGCACAATGCGTCGCCATCTTTCCTTTAACTTGAAAATAACCTCTTCCCAGAATTGAGGTGGTTTCATGGCAAAGAATTCATCAAGGTATCTTTTTGCGTCATCCAAGGAATTGAAATTTTTACCATTAAGACTATTCTACAGAGAGCTGAATAAGTGGAAATCCGAAGGAACAATATCTGGTGAACATGGAGGGTGGGGTAACACATCCCAGCCAAGCTGCAGCAATTTTTGTCTGGTTCCCAAAGCATCAAGTGCCGAAAATGAACTTTCTTATCTTCCATTCTAAAGGATTACAGAATTAACACAGGTAATAGGAACATAATCTTTGTTCCACGAAAAGATAGCTTAAACTGTGCTCTAAATGGACGTGTAGTCAAATCCTATTTTATGGACTCAATCATGTTTTAAAACAGTCGAAAGGTAAGCTAGCTACTATAAATTGGCACGAACTTTCCGGACAACCCTATATATATACGAAAGAAGGTTTGAAAATGCAATTTAAAAGATGTTTATTTACTTTACCGGTTTCACTCTTTGGAAAAAGATTGTCAAAAGTAACATGTAGAAGTTTGGTTGCGTTAATTATTGGTTGTTGCAAATTGCTACATTACATATATACAGTCTTTGGTGACAGGGACATGTTAAGGACATCAAAAAGTTCAACAAGTTCCTTAAAATATTGGGCACAACCCCACAACTCCACTTTGTTATATATATATATATATATATATATATATATATATATATATATACACACACACAGGGTGCGGGCAAAATTATCTGGCACATCTGTAGGTTTAATAAATGTTTATGGACAATACCAGCAAACATTTGACTGATGTAATTTTTAAAACGAATTGAAACAAAATGGTATTATACGTACGCTTGGAAAATAAAAGCATTTTTTCATTCTTTTCTCTATTTCGATTTTATTATACCTACAATGTGTCAGATCATTTTGCCCCCCCCCCTGTACATATTATATATACATACTATATAATATATTATTCTATATCTATATATATATATATATATATAGAGATATATATGAAAGCAAACACGCAGGCGAAGACAGACAGACAGACAGATAGATTGATAGACTATAAAATATGTTTATACACATTGATGCACAGAGGCGCACACACACATAACACACGTACACACACACACACATACACATGCTCACGCGCGCGCGCGCACACACACACACACACACACATGCACACGCATGTACAGACAAAGAGAGATGGAACGAGAGAGAGAGCGACAGAGAGATAACTATTCTGATGCGTTATTAAACAAGAGATAGACAGACAAGTTGAAGACAGTTCCCTATAAAGAATCCACCATCTGTTGCCGAAAGCTCTTTATGCTGTCTATGTAACGTAAAAACATGTAGAATCTTTGATCCGGCTACGATGAAATGAAGAGCAAAACCGATAGCTAATCGAATTTTCTCTGCCAAAATCGGTGCCACATCCATTATTTGAAGAATTCCTAATCTAATAGTGGATTTTTCCGGCACTAAAACATAAGGACTTTCTCTGGCAAATGGCAAATGGCCTGATAATTAAGAAATATAAGATTTAGCTTCGTCAATTAACGATTCTTTTTTCTTTTTTTTTTCTATTTATATATTTTAACTGCAACACTACCACCGCCACCACAGATCACAGCCGTCTCACCACCTCTACCACAACCATCACCACAACCACCACCATCACCAGCACCACTACAGAAACTGCCGTTTTATCTCTAGTGTAGCATTCTTCTTCCTTCTTCTTTCTTCTCTTTCTTCTTCTTCTTCTTCTTCTTCATTGTCTTCTTTCGCTTTCTTCATCATCACTTTCTTCTTCTCCTTCTTCTTCTTCATCATCATCATCATCTTCATCATCACCTCTACCCCCCACCACCACCACACCATCATCGTCAACTACGTCACCATCAGCAT
Organism: Octopus sinensis; assembly: GCF_006345805.1. NCBI lineage: Eukaryota > Metazoa > Mollusca > Cephalopoda > Octopoda > Octopodidae > Octopus > Octopus sinensis. The sequence continues at coordinate 7,226 of NW_021828333.1, forward strand.
CACCATCAGCAGCAACCTAATGATCATCACCGTCGTCGTCGACAATTTCCTCCTCTTCTTCCTCATCACCACCGCCACCACCACAGCATCCTCCTCTCCACTCCTTCACTCTCCTCTTCATCTCATCCACTTCCCCTTCTCCTCTGCCACTTCCTCCTCCTCTACTCCTCCTCGTCTCCTCCTTGCTCAAGTGCAAGTCCCCCAATTGTCCACAGACACTCAGCCATTGTCCATTACAACACTCAATGTCCATTGGTCAACACTGGCACAACGTGTTACATCTAATGGTGGTCATATTGGTGTTGTTGTTGTAGTTGTTGATGGTGGTGGTGGTGGTGGTGGTTGTGGTTGTGGTTGTTGTAGTGGAGGTGGAAGTAATGGTGGAAATGATGGTAATGATGATGGAGGCGATGGTATAACACTTTGACAATCTTTGATATCTTGGCATCTGAAGAGATACGATAGTTTGACCAAAAGAACTGGCTATTGCGAGGAAAAGTATTAAAAAAAAACGCCTTTGGCCAAATTTGAACATACGACAGTTTAACATAATAACAACGCTATATATATAAGCACGGTAAACAAAAAAAATATATTCATAGAAAAATACAAACTAAGAAATGCTTAGGTATTTCGTCTGCCGCAACGTTCTGAGTTCAAATTCCGCCGAGGTCGACCTTGCCTTTCATCCTTTCGGGGTCGATTAAATAAGTACCAGTTGCGCACTGAGGTCGATGTAATCAACTTGATCCGTTTGTCTGTCCTTGTTTGTCTCCTCTAGATTAAATTTCGAGAGCCTTGTTGTGGTACTGTCCCTAAACATGTGCACTCAACCGTGTCAGCTTTAATTTTTTGGCACAGAAAATATAGTCGTATAATATCAACGCACATACAAGTGACAAATATTTCTAAGGCATGATCTTTCTCTACCACAATTGACAGATAAAATTCAGATAGGCTTGATTGATTGGAATTGTCACTAGTTATGTTCACTCAACCGTAACAGCTTTAACTTGCGGCGCTAAGCATATCGTCACATGACATTATATAAACGACGCACGCACAATTTTCGTCCACCATTTTCACTCACTAGACAATCAATTATTTAAATGCGATTTGAGTAAGTTAAGGTAGTTAGTTCTAGGAAATCAAGCAACCACGTAGAGGCTTCCCTTTTGTTTCCGTGGTGGTGGTATTGATGGTGGTAATAGTAGCATTGATGGTGGTCGTAGTGGTGATGATGGTGATGGTGGTGATGATGGTTTGATGGTTGTGATGGTGGTCTCGGTGGTGTAAAGTTCGTGGTTGTGGTGGTGGTAATGTTGGCGGTGGTAATGGTGGTGATGGTGATAATAATGGTGGTAATGGCAGGGAGTAGTGACAGTGGTGGTAGGATTGATAGTAATCGTGATGGTGATGGTTGTGATGGTACTTGTGATATCGTTGTGGTGTTAGAGGTGGTCGCAGGTGTAGTCGTCGCAATCGTGATATGACAACAGTAATTAATAATTAATTAATTAATGATTTATTTACAGTATATATATTGGAGAATCTATAATTTTAATCTAAAATATATGATACAACCGCCGTTTTAGTCTAGTGTCTAATGCAAACACG
>NW_021828334.1:0-8776 GCF_006345805.1 Octopus sinensis
TATACGACGGGTTTCTTTCAGTTTCCCTCTACTAAATTCACTCACAAGGTTTTGGTCGGCCCGAGGCTATAGCAGAAGACATTTGCCCAAGGTGCTACGCAGTAGGAGTGAACTCCGAACCATAAGGTTGGGAAGCAACGTACTTACCACACAGGCACGGGATGTGGTAAGTATATATATAGTGAGAATTTACAAAAAAAAAAAAAAAAGACGAAGACGGGTATGTAAACAACAGATGTCTGTAAACAACAGATGTAAACGCTCGGGAAACGAAAAAGTCTTTTACGTTTCGAGCCTACGCTCTTCAACAGAAGGAACAGAAATAGACCGGGAGAGAAAATAATAAAAAAAGATGTTCTGTGGCTAGCGATCTATCATGGCGAACATATATATATATATTATAATATATATATATATATATATATATGTAGGTCCGGGTTGATTCGGGGTTAACCACAGTAAATAGTACTATACATATAAAATTATTTATTATATAGAAGGAGCTTCTACAGGATAGAACTGTTTATTCAAGATCTTCAGGAATCTTCCTGAGATTTCTCTTGATAAACGTTCTAGTCACTGTAGAAGCTCCTTCTATATAATAAATATATATTATTATATGCTGCACGGAATGTTGTCAGTGAACAGGTCGCGGTCTCAAAACGATGAAAATATTTTTACAAATTGAATTTAAATGTTGAAATGAATCTAACAGATTTTTTATTTTTTAAATGGCTTATAAACACCTTCCACACTGCAATTGTTTACGTTCCAGCACACGATCTCAGATCAGGTCATTTGCTAAGCAAGTACACCTCCGTAATATTTATATACATATATATATATATATATATATATATATACATATGTATACACGACGGGGTTCCTTCAATTTACGCCTACCAAATCCACACACAGTGGCTTCGTCGGCCTGTAGCTATAGTAGAAGTCACTTGCCCAAGGTGTCACTCTGCGACTGAACCCGGAACCTTGTGGTTAGGAAGCAAGCTACTTACCGCATAGCTACTTCTGTATAAATCATGTGTTTGTGTGTGTGTGTGGTTGGGAAGCAAGTTTCTTACCACACAGCCACTCACGATCATCAGACTGTGGGTTCGATTACCAGACCGGTCTGCGCGTTGTGTTCTTGAGCAAAACGTCCACTTAGTTGTTAAATGTGTAACACTGCGACGGTCTAGCTTTCCGATCAGAGGGAATGTCGAATCGATCACCTAGCTAGCGGGGTTTTATTAATTCCAAAGTTAAAATGATGCAAAGCTCACTGTGATGTGCGATGTATAACAACATCCGATAGTCTGGTCAATCACGTGATCCGTGATTCGTTATTGAATTTTACCTTACGTCTCCATCGCCGTTGCATTCCGGCAAATAGTTTTTATGTTATTATTATGCAATCACAGACTGGCGATTTCGATCTGTCGAAGGTTCCTTTCAGGTACTTGATGTTGATAAGACACGAAAATGGCGAAATATCGATATTCACCACTCCTGAATTCGATCGGATGCGAGTTGTCTCACCTGCCGATGACTTCCAAGTGTTTTAACACCCAGTGTTTTGAGGGAGTCGAGCCTCGAGCGCTATGCTGCAACGAACTGGCGAACACACAAACAAAACAAATACATTGAGTATGTGCGGGCTGTAATACATATGTGTGTGTGCATGTGTGTATGTGTGTGTATACACATACATACATACACACATATATATGTATATATGGTTGGCATCCTTTCTGTCTCGGGAGACAATGGAGTTGCGCATAAAGTAGTCTAGTCCGGCTTTTATATTCCATGTCCTGATACATTTCCTGCTGTGGCTGTGTAGTCCTATCCTGGACAAACACTCCCTCTGGCAGGTACCGCAAATGTAGCGAAGACTGTCCCTGGCTGGTTGTAATGCCATAGTCGCTTGTTGACGTCTCTTCTTTTCTTTCCATTTCTCCTCTCTCTCTCTGTCACTCCTTTGTATTCCCTCTTTTACGGTACGTCGCCATTCTCCACGGTTGCCGGCAACTGCCTCCCAACCGCTAATATTGATGTTGCAGGCCTTCATGTCCCTTTTGCAAGCATCCTTGTAACGTAAGATCGGTCTACCCACAGACCTAGTACTCCTAGCAAGCTCTCCGTAGAATATGTCCTTGGGGATTCTGCCATCATTCATACGGCTAACATGCCCAAGCCATCTCATACGTCTTTGTGTGAGGAGTGCAAACATGCTTGGTATTCCTGCTTGCCTGAGGACATCTTTGTTGGGGATATGATTCTGCCATTTGATGCGGAGGATTTTTCGGAGGCAGCGCAGGTGAAAGATGTTTAGGCGACGCTCTTGGCGTGTGTATAGCGTCCAGGTCTCACTTCCATACAGTAGAGTGCTGAGTACACATGCCTGGTAGATCTTCATTTTCGTGGTCTTGGTCAGCTTATTGTTGTCCCAAGCCCGTTTGGAGAGTTGGGCCATCGCAGCAGCTGCCTTGCCAATGCATATATTGAGCTCAGCGTCAAGGGATAGGTTGTAGGTGACGGTAGAGCCCAGATAGGTAAACTTTATATATATATATATATATATATATATATATACTTTATTTAAAAGCAGCAGAAATCTAACAAAAGCTGTTACTCAGAGTTTCACGTTCCCGTTCGTCGGACAGTTTTGTTAACAGCTTTTCTTATATTTCTGATGCTTTTAAATAAAGCATTTTACTCTACCTCTTTTTTCCACCTTGTTTCACATTTATGTGCTTACACGGTATATATATATACATATATATGTAGATAGATAGATAGATAGATAGATAGAGAGAGTCAGAGAGAGAGAGACAAAATGAGAGAGAAAAAAAGAGAGAGAAAGGAAGGGGAGTAACAGACAAACAGACCGACATGCAGACTCGAACATGCAAACGGGTTTATCCTGTGGTTGTAAAATGCTGTTTGGTTGCTCCTTATCCATAGTTTAGGCCTGACCGATGATGAAAATCATTCATAATTTTCCCTACTCTGTCTAGGACTAGTTTATCAAACGAATTCGCCTTGCTTAAAAGCGTTTGGGGTGGGGAGCCGGTGGATTTGAGGGTAGTGTGGCTGCTATTTCAAGAACATGGAACTGTGCAGCGTAGATCTTCAATCAAAATGTGCAAGTTTATGTTTGTCACCGTTTGTATTAAGGGAGATAGATGGAAAGATAGGAGGAGGAGGAGGAGAAATAAAGACGGGGGGGGGAGGCAGAAAAAGTTATTTGTGTATTTTATATATATATATATATATGTGTGTGTGTGTGTGTGTGTATGCATATGTATATATACTATATATATATATACATATCTATGTATATATGCACATATAGATATTATGTGTGTATATATTTATTTATATGTATATAAATAAATATATATATATATATATAATATATATATATATATACATACATAATATATATATATATATATATATAATATATATATATATATATATATATATAAATATATACATACATACATATATATATACACCACTTTCACATATATATATACATACATGCATACGTGTGTGTGTTAGAGAATAAGAGAGAGAAAGAGAGAGAGAAAGTGCGGGAGAGAGGGGAGAGAAAGTGTGTGAGAAAGAGAGGTTGAAGGAAGAGGAGATCTAATATGTAGGTAACAGTTTGGTTCCAGTCAACATTTCACACGGATGGCAACAATTAGACTCCAGCAAACCGGAAATGGCAGTTTTAGTTTTGGGTATCACTGTCACATAACTTCCGGCAGATGACCCACCCACCATTACCACTACCACCAACACCAACTCCTATTCTATCTAGCTCCTCTACAACAATATATACCACAATACTACCACCCATACTATGTGCCTTTATGTAGGAACAACCATTGCAACAACTACCATTGCAACTACTACTACTACTACTACTACTACTACACTACTACTACTACTACTACTACTACTACTACTACTACTAGCTTTTAGCGCCTTCTTAAGCTAATGAGGGGAGCATCTGCAATGGAGGTACACAATCATAGGCAAACTGCGGTCTGTGTGACTTTCTGAATTACTTTGAAGAATTTTAGTAGTGCGGTGCACCTGATGATGAGCCAGGCCTCATGAAGTCCTCATTTCGAAAAAAAAAAGGTTGCCCAATCTCTGCTAACCTGCTAGAAATAGCAGCTAATTCATCGTAAAATAGCGCTCTATCGTCTTTATTGAAAGGGGTTTGGGGAAATGTCTGAGACAGTAATGTGAATTTATTTAGGTGGTAGATATGATATGCCTCCTGGTTGATCACCAACCTACCATATGTTTCACGGATGTCATTTATAGAACCTAATGGAATGATTCGTTTAATCCTGGTCCCAGATTAACTGCGAGTGTCTTTAGCAGAATCCATTCGGATACGAGCCTTAATTCAGCATCTGAGTTAAGCCTTCTACCCCGCCACCACCACCACTCTCCCATCTGAACCTCGAGTAACTTCAACAGAACCCTTTATGGGACTAGCCTTAATTCACTACCCGGATTAAGTTCACCTTCTGTCTGGCCGTCGAGTGTCTAACAATCTATTCGGGATCTAGCCTTAATTTTGCATCTTGATTAACTTCACCTTCCAAATGATCTGCGAGAGTCTAGCAGAATCCATTAAGTTCTTAGCTTTAATCTCGCACACGGATTTGATCCACGAGAATTTTAAAAGATCCGTTGGAATAATAGACTTATTCCAGTACCCGGATTAACTCCATCTTCCATCTGACCCTCGAATGTCTTTAGAGAATCTATTATGATGCTAACCTTGATCCAACATCTGGATTTTATCCTCGAGTGTCTAACAAATCTATTCATGATAGACATAATCCAGCACCCAGCTCAACACCACCCTCTTGCCCAAGGGTTGGGTTATCTTTGACAGAATTCCCTTTTAAAAGTATTTGAGCTTACCCTATAGTTTCAGTATAATGCAATTCATAGAATTGTAGTATAGGTGTTAGTGATGTAGTAATGGATGTGACCATGATAGTGGTAGTATAACTGGTAACTGGCATTCCGTCGATTATGACGATCAGTGTTCCAGTTAATCCGATCAACAGAGCATCCTGCTCGTAAAAATCCCCGTGGAAGTGGCTGAGTACTCCACAGAGACGCGTACCCTTAATTTAGTTACCAGGAAGTTCAGCGTGACACAGAATGGGGCAAGGCTGGTCCTTTGAAATACAAGTACTACTCATTTTTGCCAGCAGAGTGGACTGGAGCGACGTGAAATAAAGTGTCTTGCTGAAGAACACAACGCGTCGCCTGGAATCGAATTCACAACCTTACGATCGTGGGCCGACTACCCAATCCACTAAGCCACGAGCCTAAACGGTATAGTGGTTATGTAGTGGTATTGGTAGAGGTGATAAATAATTGTAGTTTTATGGTTAATGATGTTTTGGTGTAGATAATGTATGGTTGTTAGTGTTAGCGTAGTTAGCAGCAGTAGAGGTGGTGGTGATGGTGGTGGTGGTGGTGGTAGTGGTGGTGGATAGTAGTGGTGGTGGTGGTGGTGGTGGTGGTAGTGGTAGTGGTTGTGGTGGTGGTGGTGGTGGTGGTGGTATTGGTGGTGCTGGGGATGGTGGCGCTGGGGATGGTGGTAGAACTACTACTGCCACCTACGCAATGAACGCTATCATCACCGCAGCCGCCACCGCCACCACCACTATCACAGACATCGCCGCCACAGCCGTCACCACCATCACATCCATCACCACCACAGCCATCACCACCATCACGTAACCACCATCTGCATCTCTATCTTCACCCAGCATCACCACCACCACCACCACCACTTCCTAGATCACATTTGTTCATTCATGTTGGCTGACATTTTAAGTAATTACAATAGCAACAGTTATTATTGTTGATGTTGTTGTTGTTCTTACTGTTTTTGTTGTCATTATCGTTTACTGATATTATACAGTAATAGAGTGTCTTAGTTATATACATAATAAACTGACCTGCTTATACACTATAGACTGACCTGGTTGTATACACTCTCTACTGACCTGCTTATAAAGTATATCCGGACCTGGCTATATACGCATTACGCAGATCTGCTCATATATATATATATATATATATATATATATATATATATATATATATTATATATATATAATATATATATATATATACACATAGGAGCACTCCGTCGGTTACGACGGTGAGGGTCCCAGCTGATACGATCAACGGAACAGCTTGCTCGCGAAATTAACGTGCAAGTGGCTGAGCACTCCACAGACACGTGTGCCCTCAACGTAGTTCGTAAGGAGATTCAGCGTGACACAGAGTGTTACAAGTATGGCCCTTTTGAAATACAGGTACTACTCATTTTTGCCAGCTGAGTGGACTGGAGCAATATGAAATGAAGTGTCTTGCTCAAGGACACAACGCGTCGCCGGGAATCGAACTCACAAACTTACGATCAAGAGCTGAATGCCCTAACCACTAAGCCAAGCGCCCTCATACATACACAGTAAACAGCTGCATTTATACACAATATAGTGACATGGTTACAAACTACATAATCGTCTAGTTATACATATAATATGATATAGCTGCATGCTATATTTATTGATCTTCTTACGTACACTTGCTATACGGAGGTAACTGTATACTATATAAAGCAAATTTACTGAAAACGAAAGACGAAAACAGGCGAGGGAACAACAAGCAGGTATATTTGGCGCTCAGGAAGAATGGAAAAGTTGCTGACGTTTCGTGCCAACGCTCTTCGACAGAAAGGGTTGCGAGGGGGAAAAAATGGAGAGAACGAAAAAAAACGGAGGGAGAAAAAAATATGAAGGGATTAAAGGTTTAACATGATGAAACTGCTTTATGTATATAACTTAGATAACTTAGGTTGGTTTCGGCCACTGTCGGCCCAAGCCATGACTAACTCAATAGCACCACCTGGAAAAGTCTTTTAATTAATTATTTCGGGACACCATGGACCACTCAGTCAGAGAGTTGTTGGCTGAGACGTATCCAGGTGTAGATGGTTTATCCGGTATTTCTTAAAGGAATTTGTCCAGGTACCGTCTGAAAGTTGTGGGCTTTTTTTTCTACTTTAATTTCTTTCGGGATAACAGTGAAAAGGGCAGAACCATTTGCAGTGAAGAAATTGTGTCTCAATGTTCTTGTGTGATGTGATCTCGACCTTCGTAGGGGACGTATTGCACTTGGGTCTAGTCTTGGGGTGAATTGTTAACATATATAAGATCAGAGATCCTTCCTGAGCTATAGGTTCATATGGCCGGTTTCCCAGGTTCAGTGCAGTATATATTCCTCAGACCCGTGGATGGGACGCCAGTCTGTCGCGGGATTACTTATATTTGCCAGCGGAGTACGATGGAGCAACGTGAAATACTGTTTTACTTAAGAACATAAAACACTTCCCAGTCCAGGGATCGAAACCACAATTTGTCAATCACGAGTGCAACATTCTAACCACTGAGCCACGCGTCTCCACATGTAAACTACATACTAGCTTCTTTTAATCTTTTACACTTTTACTTGTTTCAGTCATTTGACTGTGGTCACGCTGGAGCACCGCCTTTAGTCGAGCAAATCGATCCCAGGACTTATTCTTTGTAAGCCTTGTACTTATTCTATCAGTCCCTTTTGCCAAACTTCTAAGTTACGGGGACGTAAACACACCAGCATCGGTTGTCAAGCGATGTTGGGGGGTCAAAACACAGACACACACACACACATACATGCATACATAACCCACACACACACACACACATATATATATATATATATATATATATATATATATATATATATATATATACATATATACGACGGAATTCTTTCATTTTCCGTCTACCAAATCCATTCACAAGGCTTTGGTCAGCCTGAGGCTATAGTAGAAGACACTTGTCCAACATGATACGCAGTGGGACTGAACCCGGAAACATGTGGATCGTAAGCAAGCTACTTACCACACAGTGCTTATATACATTTTATACTGACAAGTTTTACACTATATAAATATCTAATATACACTGTATATTAACCTTGTTATATAACACTGTACTAACCTCATTATATATTATATAGACTTCTGGTTATACGCAATTTACTGACCTAATTTATTACTCCAGATACTGACATAGTAATACGCTGATTACATATTATATAGTTAGTTTATATGCTGGCCTAGTTATGCAGCATATAGATATACATTAAATACATTCTAGATATACATAGATATACGTTAAATGCTGACCTAGAATAGAGTGTTATAGTAAACTAGTTATTCACTCATTCTGACCTAGTTAGATAGTATATTTGACCTAACTACACATCAGTTATAGAGTTATTATTGTCTAAATCATACAGTGTATACTGACACAGGTGTGCAGGATGTATTGTATATCCTGTTCTAGTTAATATAGTATATACAGAGCTAGATATACAAAATATATTAACTTGACTACGCGTCATTTATTTACCAAGTTCTACATGATTTATTGACAGGCGTGGTTGTATGGTGAGAGGTGGTTTCCCGACCACACAGCCCTGCGTTCATTTAATTATCCTTTTTATTACAAGCACAAGGCCTGAAATGTTGGTGTATTTGGGGAGGCTAGTCATTTACATCAACTACAGTACTCAGTTGGTGGAGGCGCAATGGCCTAGTGGTTAGGGCAGCGGACTCGCGGTCGTAGGATCGGGGTTTCGATTCCCAAACGGGCGTTGTGAGTGTTTA
>NW_021828335.1:0-9403 GCF_006345805.1 Octopus sinensis
GCTTCTAGTCCATCCAATTTTTTAACAGAGATGTGGATGTGCGTGTGTGTGTGTGTGTGTGTGTGTGTGTGTGTGTGTGAGTGTGTGTGTGTGTGTGTGCGTGTTCTGTTTGCGTACGAGATGTACGTGTGCATTAATGTTTGAATAGCTATCAAGAAACATAGTTACACAGCCACGCACATACGTATACACACACATGCAAATATGTATATATATATATGTATATATATTATATATATATATATAAGATGTATATATATAATATATAATATATATATATATATTTGATATATATATATATATATATATTATGTATATATGTATATATATATATAATATATGTATGTAATATATATATATATATATATATATATATAATATATGTATGTATATATATATATATATATGTATGTCTATATATATATGTATAGATATATATCTATATATATATATATATATATAATTTATATATATATATATGTGTTATATATATAGATATATATATGCATATATGTAGTATATATATATTATATCCATATCCATATAGATAAAATATATATGTGTATATATGTATATACATATATATATATATATATAGATATAAATATAAATATATATATATGCATATATATATCTAAATATATATGCATATGTATATACTTGTCTATATGTGCATATATGTATATATGTATACATATATGTGTGTGTATATATATATATATGTATATATATGTACATTTATTTATCTTTATTCACATATATGTGTATGTATATGTACATATACAAGTATGTATGTATATGAATGTATATGTATGTTTGTGTGTATGTATACATATATATATACACACACATATACACGCACATATATATACACACATACATACATACATACATGTATATATATGTGTGTGTGTGAAATATACACAAGTGCACATGTTGATAAATGGGTTGGCATGAAACTGAAACCCCCTGAGTCACTGCAACCCCTGATAAGAGATATAAACACCATCCTTGATGTATAAATTTCCGTTTTGTTTTGTCTGTAGGAGGTGCGTGGCTTAGCGGTTAGGGTGTTCGGCTCGTGACGGTGAGGCTGTGTGCTCAATTCCTGGCAACAGCAACACCAATGCGATGCGTCCTCGCTCCAGTTTGCTCAGCTGGTAAAAATGGATTGTACCGGTAATTCAAAAGGGGCCAGCCCTGTCATATTCTGTGTCATGCTGAATCTCCCTGTGAAATACATGAACCCTTTCATTACCAACCTAGCTGAAACCACCCCTGGTTTTGAGTACAAATGTCTTGTTTTCATGAGTTTTGAATTAAAATCTTCCACCAAACCTTAGTCACAATTTACGTTCCTAACACTAGCTTAATGATAACTAAGATATTTTACTAAATTCTTTGTTATATTTAAAATTAATTGAAAGAACACAGAGCATCTCAAAATAAATACGGTAACAAACGGTTAAATCACCATGATATTTTTAACCCTTTTGATACCAAGCCACTAAACTGCCTCTGGCTCTGTAGTACAAATGCTTTTGTTTCATAAGTTCTGAATTAAAATCTTCCACCAAACCTTAGTCACAATTTATGTTCCTAACACTAGCTTAATGATAACTAAGTTATTTTACTAAATTCTTTGTTATATTTAAAATTAATTGAAAGAAACACAGAACATCTCAAAATAAATACGGTAACAAAAGAGTTAAAGTCACCATGATATTTTTAACCCTTTTGATACCAAGCCAACTAAAACTGCCTCTGGCTCTGTAGTACAAGTGTCTTGTTTTCATAAGTTCTGAATTAAAATCTTCCACCAAACCTTAGTCACAATTTATGTTCCTAACACTAGCTGAATGATAACTAAGATACTTTACTAAATTCTTTGTTATATTTAAAATTAATTGAAAGAAACACAGAACATCTCAAAATAAATACGGTAACAAAAGAGTTAAAGTCACCATGATATTTTAAACCCTTTTGATACCAACCTGGTTGAAACCACCTCTGGCTCTGTAGTACAAATGTCTTGTTTTCATAAATTCTGAATTAAAATCTTCCACCAAACCTTAGTCACAATTTATGTTCCTACACTAGCTGAATGATAACTAAGATACTTTACTAAATTCTTTGTTATTTTAAATTAATTGAAAGAACACAGAACATCTCAAAATAAATACGGTAACAAAAGAGGTTAAAGTCACCATGATATTTTTAACCCTTTTGATACCAAGCCAACTAAAACTGCCTCTGGCTCTGTAGTACAAATGTCTTGTTTTCATAAGTTCTGAATTAAAATCTTCCACCAAACCTTAGTCACAATTTATGTTCCTAACACTAGCTGAATGATAACTAAGATACTTTACTAAATTCTTTGTTATATTTAAAATTAATTGAAAGAAACACAGAACATCTCAAAATAAATACGGTAACAAAAGAGTTAAAGTCACCATGATATTTTTAACCCTTTTGATACCAAGCCAACTAAAACTGCCTCTGGCTCTGTAGTACAAATGTCTTGTTTTCATAAGTTCTGAATTAAAATCTTCCACCAAACCTTAGTCACAATTTATGTTCCTAACACTAGCTGAATGATAACTAAGATATTTTACTAAATTCTTTGTTATATTTAAAATTAATTGAAAGAAACACAGAACATCTCAAAATAAATACGGTAACAAAAGAGTTAAAGTCACCATGATATTTTATAAACCCTTTTGATACCAAGCCAACTAAAACTGCCTCTGGCTCTATAGTACAAATATCTTGTTTTCATAAGTTTTGAATTAAAATCTTCCTCCAAACCTTAGTCACAATTTATGTTCCTAACATGAGCTCTAATTATAACTAAGTTATTTTACTAAATTCTTTGTTATATTTAAAATTAATTGAAAGAAACACAGAGCATCTCAACAGAAATATGGTAATAAAAGTGTTCAAGTCACCATGATATTTTATAAACCCTTTTGATACCAAGCCAACTAAAACTGCCTCTGGCTCTATAGTACAAATGTCTTGTTTTCATAAGTTTTGAATTAAAATCTTCCACCAAACTTTAATCACAATTTATGTTCCTAACACTAGCTTACGGATAACTAAGTTACTTTACTAAATTCTTTGCTATATTTAAAATTATGTGAAAGAACCACAGAACATCTCAAGAGAAATATGTTAACAAAAGGTGTGAGTGAATATATGTATATATATGTCCATATATATCTGCATATATATGTATATATGTATATATATATATCTATTTATTTATATACACATATATATGCATGTATGTAAGTTATAATAATTTGACTTGTTGAAAATTCTGGTATCATACTTTGCTTTTATGCTTAACACAATTCATACAAATTATACATACATACACAAGCATATATATATATAAATATATATATATATATATGCATGTGTGAATGTATATTTTGTGTGTGTGTATGTATATACATATATATATGAGAAAAGTTGAGTTCAATTATAACGTTTTTGCTCTAGTTATTAGATTTCTAATACAGATTCTTCATATCAGAATTGTAGCTTATTTAAAAAATATTAAGATTTGACAAGTATAAGGTGTGTTATGAGCATTTATAGAATATGTATTCTATAGAAACTTAACTAATAATTAAAGATGGAGAATGTTTTATAAAATTTTAATCCATGTAACTAAAACTTTTAACTTTTAAAGTTTTGAATTAAATCCTGAGTCACCATTTATGTTCCTAAAACTAGCTTAATGATAACTAAGTTATTTTACTAAATTCTTTGTTATATTTAAAATGAAATTGAAAGAAACACAGAGCATCTCAACAGAAATATGGTAACAAAAGGGTTCAAGTCACCATGATATTTTTAACCCTTTTGTTACCAACCCGGCTGAAACCGGCTCAGGCTCTGTAGTACAAATGTCATGTTTACGTAAGTTCTGAATTAAAATCTTCCACCAAACCTTAGTCACAATTTATGTCCTAACACTAGCTGAATCATAACTAGTTATTTTACTAAATTCTTTGATATATTTAAAATGAAATTGAAAGAAACACAGAGCATCTCAACAGAAATATGGTAACAAAAGGGTTCAAGTCACCATGATTTTTTAACCCTTTTGTTACAACCGGCTGAAACCGGCTCAGGCTCTGTAGTACAAATGTCATGTTTACGTAAGTTCTGAATTAAAATCTTCCACCAAACCTTAGTCACAATTTATGTTCCTAACACTAGCTGAATCATAACTAAGTTATTTTACTAAATTCTTTGCTATATTTAAAATGAAATTGAAGAAACACAGAGCATCTCAACAGAAATATGGTAACAAAAGGGTTCAAGCACCATGATATTTTTAACCCTTTTGCTACCAACCCGGCTGAAACCGGTCAGGCTCTGAGTACAAATGTCATGTTTACGTAAGTTCTGAATTAAAATCTTCCACCAAACCTTAGTCACAATTTATGTCCTAACACTAGCTGAATCATAACTAAGTTATTTTACTAAATTCTTTGCTATATTTAAAATGAAATTGAAAGAAACACAGAGCATCTCAACAGAAATATGGTAACAAAAGGGTTCAAGTCACCATGATATTTTTAACCCTTTTGTTACCAACCCGGCTGAAACCGGCTCAGGCTCTGTAGTACAAATGTCATGTTTACGTAAGTTCTGAATTAAAATCTTCCACCAAACCTTAGTCACAATTTATGTTCCTAACACTAGCTGAATCATAACTAAGTTATTTTACTAAATTCTTTGATATATTTAAAATGAAATTGAAAGAAACACAGAGCATCTCAACAGAAATATGGTAACAAAAGGGTTCAAGTCACCATGATATTTTTAACCCTTTTGTTACCAACCCGGCTGAAACCGGCTCAGGCTCTGTAGTACAAATGTCATGTTTACGTAAGTTCTGAATTAAAATCTTCACCAAACCTTAGTCACAATTTATGTTCCTAACACTAGCTGAATCAGAACTAAGTATTTTTACTAAATTCTTTGTATATTAAAATGAAATTGAAAGAACACAGAGCATCTCAACAGAAATATGGTAACAAAAGGGTTCAAGTCACCATGATATTTTTAACCCTTTTGCTACCCAAACCCGGCTGAACCGGCTCAGGCTCTGTAGTACAATGTCATGTTTACGTAAGTTCTGAATTAAAATCTTCCACCAAACCTTAGTCACAATTTATGTTCCTAACACTAGCTGAATGATAACTAAGTTATTTTACTAAATTCTTTTAAAATAATTGAAAGAAATACAGTGTATAGGTGCAGGAGTGGCTGTGTGGTAAGTAGCTTGCTTACCAGCCACATGGTTCTGGGTTCAGTCCCACTGCATGGCACCTTGGGCAAGTGTCTTCTACTATAGCCTCTGGCCGACCAAAGCCTTGTGAGTGGATTTGGTAGACGGAAACTGAAAGAAGCCTGTCGTATATATGTATATATATATGTGTGTGTGTGCATGTGTTTGTGTGTCTGTGTTTGTCCCCCCCCAGCATCGCTTGACAACCGATGCTGGTGTGTTTACATCCCCGTAACTTAGCGGTTCAGCAAAAGAGACTGATAGAATAAGTACTAGGCTTACAAAGAATAAGTCCTGGGGGTTGATTTGCTCAATTAAAGGCGGTGCTCCAGCATAGCCGCAGTCAAATGACCGAAAGAAGAAAAAGAGTAAAAGAGAGTAAGAGTATCTTGAAACAAATACGGTAACGAAAGGCTTCAGGGTACACATGTCTGTGGGATACTCAACCACTTGCACCTTAATTACCCTAATCGCTAAGCCACGTGCTTTCACAAACTTTTGTCTGGGCATTGGGGGTAGCACTCCGTCGGTTACGACGACAAGGGTTCCGGTTGATCCGAATCAACGGAACAGCCCGCTCGTGAAATAACGTGTAAGTGGCTGAGCACTCCACAGACACGTGTACCTTAACGTAGTTCTCGGGATATTCAGCGTGACACAGAGAGTGACAAGGCGGCCCTTTGAAATACAGGTACAACAGAAACAGGAAGTAAGAGTGAGAGAAAGTTGTGGTGAAAGAGTATAGCAGGGATCACCACCATCCCCTGCCGGAGCCTCGTGGAGCTTTAGGTGTTTTTGCTCAATAAACACTCACAACGCCCGGTCTGGGAATCGAAACCGCGGTCCTATGACTGCGAGTCCGCTGCCCTAACCACTGGGCCATTGCGCCTCCACCCTTTGAAATACAGGTACAACAGAAACAGGAAGTAAGAGTGAGAGAAAGTTGTGGCAAAAGAGTACAGCAGGGATCACCACCATCCCCTGCCGGAGCCTCGTGGAGCTTTTAGGTGTTTTCACTCAATAAACACTCACAACGCCCGGTCTGGGAATCGAAACCGTGATCCTATGACCGCGAGTCCGCTGCCCTAACCACTGGGCCATTGCGCCTCCAGGTCTGGGCATTATTGATTTATACAAATGTGTAAGGATGAAGGCCAGACTTGAATAAGCATGACTATAGTGGCAACGGAGTTTGTCGAGTGATGAATAAATAAACACTCTGAGCTATATATATATGTGTGTGCATATTTAGTTTCGCTGAGAAGCTAGGCTGGGTGAGGGCCTCCTTTTTCAGTTAAGACTCTGTTTAAATACAAATGGATTTGAATTCACACGTGTGTTTATAGTATCGGTAATGTTATTATTATTTTATAATATTTATATTATTTGTGTCTTTTATTTATGTTTTCATACTCACGCTGTAATGTTATTCTTTAAATATTGGAAGAGATTCATACACCGCATGTCTAGTTATATATATATATATATATATCTAATATTATATATATATATATAGGCGCAGGAGTGGCTGTTTGGTAAGTAGCTTGCTAACCAACCACATGGTTCCGGGTTCAGTCCCACTGCGTGGTATCTTGGGCAAGTGTCTTCTGCTATAGGCCCGGGCCGACCAATGCCTTGTGAGTGGATTTGGTAGACGGAAACTGAAAGACTTATTCTTTGTAAGCCCAGTACTTATTCTATCGGTCTCTTTTGCCGAACCGCTAAGTGACAGGGACGTAATCACACCAGCATATTACAGACTTATTTCTACATGACCAGAAAGTTGAACTGTGAAGTTTTATGCTCCTTTTCTCTTCTCTTCTCTTCATTTCTTTATTCCTTTTCTCCTGTTCTCTATGCTGTCATTTCATTAATCTGAACCTTTCTCATTTTCCCTATTTGTCTCTGATGACAGAATATCCCAGAAACAGCTGTAAGGCTTTGAATTTTTTTTTTCCAATAATAATATTGTATACAACTTGAGATGTTTGCCTTGCCTTAATGTTTGTTGTCCTCTTTAACAATTTATATATATATATAGGCGCAGGAGTGGCTGTGTGGTAAGTAGCTTGCTAACCAACCACATGGTTCCGGTTCAGTCCCACTGCGTGGCATCTTGGGCAAGTGTCTTCGCTATAGCCCCGGCCGACCAATGCCTTGTGAGTGGATTTGGTAGACGGAAACTGAAAAGAAGCCCGTCGTATATATGTATATATATATATATGTATGGTGTGTTTGTGTGTCTGTGTTTGTCCCCCTAGCATTGCTTGACAACCGATGCTGGTGTGTTTACGTCCCCGTCACTTAGCGGTTCGGCAAAAAGAGACCGATAGAATAAGTACTGGGCTTACAAAAGAATAAGTCCCGGGGTCGATTTGCTCGACTAAAAGGCAGTGCTCCAGCATACTTTTCTTTCCCTGTTATCCCCCACAGCATTTACATAACCGTTCATTCAGTACCTCTTACCATCGCCCCCCCCTGCTACTAACCAGCGTTCTCTCCTCTCCCTGCATCGTGTACTCTGTTGCTATCCACTTGTTGTTCTTTCTGAGTATGACACATCCTTATTGCTGTCTTCTGAAGCTTCTCAGGTTGCTTTATATACAGCCTCTTACCAATAACCATTGTCTAGCTGTTTTTTTCTTTTAAATGCAAATACACTTGTCCTATCCTTGTCGATTTATAAGTGTGTATGCATGTCTGTTATTATGTGAGCGAATGTATGTATGTAGGTATGTGCGAGTATATATATATATATATATATATATATATAATATATGTATGTATATTGGATATAAGTATAAATACTAGTGTATATATAAGTATGTGTGTATTTGTATGTTTGTTCATATATACATTTGTGTGACTCCTCTCTCTCCCCCACGCTCTCTCTTTCTCTCTCTCTTTTTCTCTCCCTCTCTTTCTCTCTCTCTCTCTCTTTCTAACATCATGCTCTTTTCGTTCACACTCTCGCACCCTGTCATGCTTGCCTTGAAACGAACAAAAACAAATGTATTTGAGAAAGCTCTTCGGCCTAGTGAGAGACAAGGCAACTCTTCTAGTGTTGGTGCCATGATACAATGTAACCTGTACACACTGTACAGTGGTTGGCGTTAGGAAGGTCACGGAGCCAGAGAATGCATATCAAAGCAAATACTGGAGCATCATGACTTGTCAGATTCTAAACCACTCAATGTATGTCAGTATGGGTCCAGAACATTAAATGGTTTTGATTATATTCTCTCTTACTCTTTTTACTCTTTTACTTGTTTCAGTCATTTGACTGCGGCCATGCTGGAGCACCGCCTTTAGTCAAGCAAATTGACCCCGGGACTTATTCTTTGTAAGCCCAGTACTTATACTATCGGTCTCTTTTGCCGAACCGCTAAGTGACGGGGACGTAAACACACACAGGGCATCGGTTGTCAAGCAATGCTAGGGGGACAAACACAGACACACACACACATACATATATATATATACATATATACGACAGGCTTCTTTCAGTTTCCGTCTACCAAATCCACTCACAAGGCATTGGTCATCCTGAGGCTATAGCAGAAGACACTTGCCCAAGATGCCACGCAGTGGGATTGAACCCAGAACCATGTGGTTGGTTAGCAAGCTACTTACCACACACCCACTCCTGCGCCTATAGATGATGATGATGATGATGGCAAATATTCTGAGAATGGATTTTTGTCTCCCCCCCCATCCAGGGGCATAGCTAGGGTAAATGGCACCCAGGACAAGCATCAAAATTGTGCCCCGTCTCCAACAAAATGTGGTAACTCGCATACAAATGGCTCAATGAGAAAAATTGCGCCTCCCCTCAAAGTGGCGCCCAGGGCATGTGCCCTGCATTCCCCACCCTAGCTACACCCCTGCCCCTCACCGCTCACTCTGTGTCTCTTTCATTTTCTTCAGCTTCACCCCAGTCACTCTTACCCTACCCCCTATAATGCTAGTAGTCATGGAGCTTGGCTGCAGTAAGAAACCCCGGTTTTCTGTGTCTGTGCGTATGTGTGTGTGTGAATGTGTGTGTGTATGTACGTGCATGTCTTTAATGAATGCTGTGTATATATGTTTGTA
>NW_021828336.1:0-2500 GCF_006345805.1 Octopus sinensis
TTTATCAACTCTGAAAGGATGAAAGGGCAACTCAGAACGTAAACAGCCGGAAAAAATGCTGCTACGCATTTTGTCCGACACTAAAGATTCTAGCAATTCATAATAATGATTTCAAATTTTGGCATTAGACCAGAATTGTTTTAGGGGTGGGGAGAGGGTATAGTCAATATAATCGACTCTAGTATGTGACTGGTACTTTATTTTATTGACCCATGAAGGGTGAAAAAGTTAACCCTGGTGAGACTTGAACTCAGAACGTGAAAAACTGGAAGAAAAACCGTTAACCATTTTGCCCCACACGCTAACAGTTATAAGAGCAAGCATCATTTGCAAAGCAACAAAGAAAAAGATAAATAAATAAATAGGCGTAGGAGTGGCTGTGTGGTAAGTAGTTTGCTTACGAGCCACATGGTTCCCGGTTCAGTCCCATTGCGTGGCACCTGGGCAAGTGTCTTCTACTATAGCCTCGGGCCGACCAAAGCCTTCTGAGTGGATTTGGTAGACAGAAACTGAAAGAAGCCCGTCGTATATATGTATATGTGTATATATATATGTGTGTTTGTGTGTCTGTGTTTGTCCCTCCAACATCGCTTGACAACCGATGCTGGTGTGTTTACGTCCCCGTAACCTAACGAACGGTTCGGCAAAAGAAACCGATAGTATAAGTACTAGGCTTACAAAGAATTTGCTCGACTAAAGGCGGTGCTCCAGCATGGGCCGCAGTCAAAATGGACTGAAACAAAGTAAAAGAGTAAGCAAAAGCAAAACAAAAAACTTTAGAACCCCCCCCCCAAAAAAAAACAACAAACAACCGCTGATAAGTAAATAGATAAATAAATAAATAAATAAATTGATTAATAATCACAAATGTGATAAATAACAACAAGCAAGCCAACAACAACAACAACAACAATGTATAGGTATTTACATGTTCGACATTTGGTGTAAGTTTTTGCACAAACGATAAACCACCTCGATGTCCTTCATCTGTTTCGGAAGAGTTGCTTGCTTTTTTCTTTTTTGTAATTTTTATTTTTCATTTTCATTATTATTATTATTATATACATATACATACATAATATATGTATATAATATATATAATATATATATATATAGTATATATATATATATGTATATATATATATATATGTAATATATATATATATGTATATATATATATATATATATATATATATGTATATTATAATATATGTATATATATATATATGTATGTATGTATATTTATATATACACATATATAGATTTTGCTCTTTTGATGGAGAGACACAAGGTCAGTTTTGGTAAAGGGATTTTCATGATTTGTAAAGCTTGGCAAAGTATTAATAATCAGTTAAATAAATCCTCACCTAAGCAAATCGCCTTTTACTACTACTACTACTACTACTACTACTACTACTACTACTACTACTACTACTACTATTACTACTACTACTACTACTACAAGTATTCCTGCTACCGCTGCTGTAACGATTGCTGTTATTATTATTATTATTATTATTATTATTATTATTATTATTATCATTATTATTATTGTTGTTGTTGTTGTTGTTGTTGTTGTTGTTGTTGTTGTTATTTGGTTTAGTATATTAAACCACACAACAAAGTGCTGTTATTGACATATCTAAAAGCCGACAGCAGTTAGTGGCGGATTTGGCCGCAGGAATTGCAATGCGTCTAAATATAGATATTATACAAAGCCAGAGGAGTGGTGGTTGGTGGTGGTTGGTGGTGGTAGTGGGGAACTTTTATGTACCGAGGGCGAATTGTAAGTACACAAGAACCTATCTAAGGACGTTTATGTGTTGAGAAATATAATAAATCGTTATATTTTATGTGATTTCAGGCTTGAAAAGTTAGTTTTGTATAGGTTTAAATATCAGTAGCTCGTAATTGAGTTAAGTATTAAGTTAAAATAACCATCTATATATCATATTTAAAGTATATACACCGTTGATAGGCCAATAACTGCGGTATTCGTCTTGAGATAACATCTCTTATGAACGTGTTGTGTTAAAACGCAATAATTATCGGAAGAAGGCAAAAGTCGCTCTAGCTGTTGCCAGAGAGAACGCCAAAAGCATTTTGATCTTTTGGGGCCTTTCCAAGGGTGTGTAGTCTTTATACATCAATTTTGGGCCTCTTTATATAACAATCTATTCTCTTGTAAACTTCATGCAATCTCCAACCGGGACCGTCCGACCCACTGACATGCTTTTCTCGTCCCGTTACCTTTAATGTGTATCATCTCATATACTGCACCGAATAATTTACTGTGTTATCTTTCCCTCTGTCCGTCACAAGATCCAGTCCTTGCTGCGGCGCGATGGCTTGCATGCTTCAGTGACCTTGAGAGCTAGGCAAGCGGAGCGCATGCTCCTGGTAATACTTCTCATGCTGGACAGGTCAAAGCTTGGAGGCCAGATTAATATGATAGAAATACATTTGTGAAAGCCAACCCAGAAAATAAACATAAATTAAC
>NW_021828336.1:7500-8738 GCF_006345805.1 Octopus sinensis
AATATATGGGAAACTACCACCTGTGTCATTTCTTGTGAAAGGTAGGAGAGTCCAGTTTGCTGGACATTGTTGTAGAGCTGAAAAAGAGGTAATTTCTACTCTTCCCTCTGGAAGTCATCTACTCGCAATACCAGAGGGCGCACACTCTCCTACCCTGATGTAATCTCCAGGGATTCAGGCATCCAGCAACAGGACCTCCGTAATGCCATGATGGACCGTGAAGTCTGGCGTAGCATGGTAAATTCCATTGTCTCGACCACGGTCGAACAATGATGATGATGATGGTGTGGTTGCCAAATTTGTAGAAAATATTTGGAATCTTTCTAAGAAAAACCTGTCATGGACTCCAGCTCTGAATCCACTTTCTTACAAGATTCCTATCATCGTACAAGTCAAACCTGATCAGTTTATACTCCAAATGTAGCTTTTGCGGTTCTGCGTTCAAGCCCCAGTTTGTGCCGAAGCGGACCCTTTAGGCATCATCTGCAACTGACGTGGACATCACTTCCGTAAATCTTCGCTCGCTCGCGAAGGCATCGTTACACATAAGCATACACACACACACACACACACACACAAATACATACACACACACACATTCGTTACTACTTCAGGTACAAGGCCTGAATATTTCTGTTATGGGGATAATCGATTACATTAACTGGTGCTTATTTTATCGAGCTTCAAAGTTATGAAGGGCAAAGTCGATGTCGGCGGAATTTGAACTCAGAACGTCGTGACGGGCGAAATACTGCAAAACATTTTACTCGGTGTATTAACGATTCTTATTTCTTTACTGCCCACAAGGGGCCACACATAGAGGGGACAAACAAGGATAGACAAACGGATTAAGTCGATTATATCGACGCCAGTGTGTAACTGGTACTTATTTAATCGACCCGGAAAGGATGAAAGGCAAAGTCAACCTCGGGGGAATTTGAACTCAGAATGTAGCGGCAGATGGAATACCTATTTCTTTACTACCCACAAGGGCTAAACACAGAGAGGACAAACAAGGACTGACAAGCGGATTAAGTCGATTATATCGACCCCAGTGCGTAACTGGTACTTATTTAATCGACCCCGAAAGGATGAAAGGCAAAGTCGACCTCGGCGAATTTGAACTCAGAACGTAAAGCAGACGAAATGGCTATTTCTTTACTGCCCACAAGGGCTACATAGAGGGGACAAACAAGGATAGACAAACGGATTAAGTCGATTATATCGACGCCAGTGTG